>NW_010118586.1:0-75379 GCF_000699245.1 Pterocles gutturalis
CTCACCCACAAACTCTCAACTCTCTGGTCTCACGGGACTCCGAAGCACCCAACAACCTGGAAACTTTGCATTCAGTGTACGCAGATGCTCTGTTTACCAATAGCCTCAAAAGGAGTAAGAGAAAGGACTGAAGAGTTTTATGGTTCTCTTTAGTGGAATAAGGGTTACCTGTTCCTTTTTTTAGAAAAGAAACAAGATTGACTTGTACACAAAGCAAGCAAGTGAATATACCTTCTATCTTCCTAAAGCTTATCCCAGGAGAAAAAAGACCAAAGAACCCAGGCTGATCTGTAATGTAATTCCTGAAATGGCACTAATAAAATATGCAGTACAGTCATCTTGTGTGTATGTAGTTGTCTTTAAAAAAAAAAACAAAAAACAAAAAACCCCAAACCTAAAATTATAGATTCAAAAACCTTAATAAGGCAACCAGATAAACATGGAATGCAGGCACGCTGGCACAAACAGCTGTAGTGTCTTCTGTGATGGACTGAAGTATACCTAATTGTACCTCACTCTGCTCTCACGAACTGGGCAAAGTGGTAGGGAAAAACTGGGCAAAGTGCTAGGGAAAGGGGAAATGCTTCTTATGTGATGTCTGTAAAAGACTAAGCAAGTTTTATTCATTACTCTTTCTGAACCCAAAAAGGAAGCCTCTTGTATTATTATAGATGCTGCAATGTAAGATTCAGATCATATTGTACAAATGTAGAAAAGCACTTTTAAGTTTTAACAAAAGTAATTAAATACACGAGCCTGTTTGATTCCACTTCTCTTTTGTTTCAAAGGAAAAATCTTTCATTGAGCTCAAGGAAAACATATTGCTTGAGCTCTATTTTCCCAAACAAGGGTTAACTTTTTAATGCACGTTTGCTATACATGCTGCATGAGCAGTGCCACACGGAGGGCCGTTCAGAGTTATATATCAATCTACAAGTTGTGCTGCTGTGATGTTCTTCCCTGTTAGGCAAATCTGAACTGATGCTTCAGCTTCATTAGATCTGGGGATAGGACTTAACAAGCAAGACATACTCAGCAACCTATTCTGGGAAAAAAAAAAAAAAATTATATATCTCTGCACTTTTTCAAAGAAATGGCTCTTGGCTCTATAGCTAAGGACAAATTACAACCAAAAAAAAAAAAAAACCCACAGCACGTAATGCTGCTCAGCACTTTCAGGTGGATACAGCTCAATCCAGGATCAGCGGGTACACTATCCAGTACTATTAAGCACCTAAATTTCTCCTTCAATGGAGACTATTATCCATACAGGAAAAAGTAAACACAGAATTTGTTAACTTCAGAAAGTTAACAAAGAAAGGAGTAAAAAAATTCAAATTCAACTGTCATATTAACATGTATCTAAACAGAATTTTGGAAGTTATTTGAATGCCAGAATGGAATGAAGTCTGCTAGAGGAGTCCTAATTAAAGCATGTTGGATTGCTAGCGAGCGGCTGCATACAGAAGGTATTAGCGCAAGGAGGAACTGGCACGTCCATTTTAAAACCCTCTTTGCTCCAGAAAGCATTAAATAAAAATGTCTGGGTGACCCATTTGCAATATCAGCCTAAGTACAAGCAAGTAAAAAAAGACAAAACCACCCTAGTGGAGCAGAGCTGCAGTCTCAGCGAGCGAGGGGAAAGTCATGCTGTGCTGGCATGAGCTTTCATTTTGCCACGGCATCGGAAAGCGTTAGCAAAGTTTTATGGAACATCTACACGGTACCAAAGCTTAACCAAAAACCCCAGAGGAAGTTATGAATCAACAAGAAACAGGCAAATCACTAACACACGGCTACTTATTTGTTCATGAGGCAGACTAAACTAGCAATTTATATACTGTCTTATTCCTGCGGGACTGAAAAAATCTGTGCTGGAAATGACAATTAAATGCTACATTTTTACTTGAAGTTCCTCCTAAGAAGTCTGTTAAGGCAACATCAGCAGTACAGACCCCTGATGTTAATTAGCATCAAACACTGGGAAAAAAAAAAAAAAAGGTCTTCTAAATCTTCTTACTCAAATATTTTCATTATTCATGCTAGAAGGAAAAGGTAAAGATTTTCTTTAAATATGTAGAAAGCACAGACGCAAGACTTCAGATACAGAGGTATCTGAAATCTTAAGACCTGGAACACAACAAAAGATCTAACAAACAGTTAAAAAAAATCCCATCAACTGTCTGTACTTGCAAACTCAGAGTAGTGAGAATCAAATTTCTATATTATCAGTATTATTTGCAACTATCATGCTAATTTTTCAATTTCTGTGAAAAAAAAAAAAGTTAAGGTTTTAAATGAACAATTAAGCCTGTTCCTTCTACATATCACCTACAAGAGTTGTAGAACAAACTTCCTGAAAAATTTTACATCAAAATTAATATTGCTGGTAGTCTCAAACCTTTGTTAAATTGAATACTTAAACTGGCTGCTAAATACAAAATGACAAACAACTGCTCAGAAAAAACCACAGCAACTTAGAATTATTTAATTAAACCTTAAGAACTAACAAGGTTGCAGAATAATGCAAATTATTTATGGTTAAGATGCCACACACTTATTTTCAGAAAAGCAAGCCCCTTCCCCAGAATATTTATTGAGGAACTGTCACACTCAGGGTTTGAAAAGCTTCTATTAAAAAAACCAACCACCATCATCACCATCTCATCCTATTTGAGTAAGTGCTATGAAAAGATTTAATCCGGCTACCTTTTAAAAAAATCCTAGAAAATATACTCTGATTTATATGCTGGTAGCAGCACGTATGTAGGTATTTTAAGGTGCTTGTGTGTATTTTAATGTAACTTTTTCTATTATACTAATAAAAGATGACAGAGCAAGAAGCAGAAGTGTGCCACATTTTCAAGAACTAAATCGTAGCATCCTAATGAATATAAACAGAATGAGAAGATTAATCAACAAAGCTTGCTCTGCCGTCCTTGCAGAACACAGGAATCCTTTCTTTTGTGCAGGAGCAATCTAGCCAGAATTTAAACGCCTCCACTCTGGGAATGTGTCGAACAGAAGATATCTTAACTACAATGTATTGGCATGTTCTGGTCTTTTCAGAAGGGTCTACAGAGTATTAGAAATCGTACATATACTGTTTGGGATGTCAATTTGAATTATTCTATCAAGACTTTATAAGGGGAAAACAGACTTTCAGAGGAACCTGGATTAAAGCCAACTAATATGACAAGTAAACAGACCACAGGTCATGCAGTTCATGCTCTGCTATAGTAAAACAGTCGTTACCACACCTGAAACTTTACATATTAATAGTCACTTCCACAAATTTGAGAAGTGCATATGAAGAACAAGCTAAAAAATTAGTTTTTTTGTTTCTAGATTTTAGAAAGTTAGCTACGAAAATCTGACTAGATTTAACTGCATGCTGTATTACGTTGTTGCTACACGAACAAATAACTACTGGCAGGTTTAAACAAGCAAGAGAGCAGGAAAAAGTACAGGGATAGTATTTTAAAACTTCAGAGAAAAACAGTCCCAACAGAAACCTGAACAGACTTACCATGGATTCTGTTCTTCCAACAACAGAAAACCACATTTTGATCTCCAGGACTACAGATCCTTGAAAGAAAAAAAACAATTCTCCACTTCTCTTTCAGCCCTCAACAGCAACCACCGCTCTAGTCTGCTGGATTTTCCAAGACGCCCATCAAGATAACTGGGAGCTGGATGCTATGACACAGTGTAACGTTTATCAACACCAGCTATAACCAATACAATATTCAGACTCTTACGTAATCCCTTATGCCGTTCCCACTTCCATTTACTTTAGAGGCTTTATTAAACTTTGAAAACTGCTTTAAAAAAAAAAAACCCAAAAGGGGAGCCCTTTTGTACAAAAGACAAAAAACCCTCTCCAAATTAAACAGGAAGCAATGTGCTAACCCACACAGATGGCTAAGAACTCCCATGCAAAAGCCCCCCCCAAAGCGCTATATTTTTAAAGTAAACTGCATGCACGCGCTGCTTCCAAATCATCTGGATTTCATAAAAAAACTTCACCACAATGTGGCTGGGAGTCAGGCAGCTTTTAACATCAAAACGTCTTGCAGGGTTAGAGCAACCAAATTCTGCACACGACCTCAAAAAAAGCAATTTCTGTTCCCTACGCCCGACCACTCCTACCAACGACATTTCCATACACCTATTGCAAAAGCTATTGCAAAGAAAGCTACGCAAGTACTACTGTAAGAAAACATGCAACACCTACCGAACGGGAGAACAAGAAGGTCACTTTTTGGATCCTATCTGAAGCTATAACGATTTAACTTGAAATAACAATCTGTGTATTCAGTTTAAGAAATGCTGTTAGGTTATTTTCCTGATCTGAAAAAAAAAAAACCCAAAAGAAAACCCAAACCAACACAACACTGTTTACAGTGCTCTGGCAGCTAACAGTTGTTTCACAACTCCACTCCTTTTCTCTGGTATATAGCATACGTGCTTACTACACGGTTGCTCAAAGGGGTTGTCCCGCCTGAGAAAACACCCTTAGGGCAAAGCGAGGTGACCCAGGGGATGCACAGCATCGCTGCTCTCTGCAGCACTCCCGGCAGGCCTGTGAAACTTCTGTTTCACATCTATTCATATTTTATTTCTTTTTTTTTTTTAATTACAAGCAACGCACTTAAACATTTTACCTGTCATTAGGTGGAAAACGGATCAAATACTGGGTTCACCAGGGACCTAACGCTTTCATATACTCAACTCCCATCCTTTGGTTTTGTTTTTACATTAATATCCCCGTGTTTGCGATCACCTGGTATCACAAACTGAAACCACCCATGGTAAGAACAAACAGGTGCACAGCATGTCCATACAAGCTGCATCACTCCTCTGCTTGTAGAACCTTAGCTTCAACCCCAGTCTTTTGACTGCAGCAGAGAAGGTGTGACAATCGCTCAGTAATGAAGAACATCTGGCGTGGAAGGGGCACGTAAGGCATGGTATCTAATTTTTCCAGACTCTTATTTCCCTAGAAAATCCTACAAACTAGTAAAAACTCAAAGAATTATCAAACGAGACATTTGTTAGATGTTCCTCAGAGATGAGCACAGCTTACGGAAAGCCTTTTTTTTTTTTTTTTTGCAATGGGTGAAAGGAAGAAAAACCATCAGTCACTATGATTTTACTTGACCATCTCTGACCACCTGCCCATTTCATACATCTCTAGGATATCACCAACCTACATTTTAACCAACTTCATCCAAACCCATCCATGAGGAGTCCGTTAAGACATAACAAAGGCAGGTCAGCACTGACATGCAAAGGCATTCCCACAGCATGCTACTGAAAGCACATATATTGTCCCATCACAGGAAAAATCTAACTGTTTTCCTAATATTTTCAGGGTTGTCTTTCACTAGTTGGAGCAATACCGTGGTGTGTCGATCAGCCGCTGCATTTCCCTTTGTTACAGCACTTTCGAAGTACTCGAGAACCCAATAGTTCCATAAATGTAATTGAGTCACCAATCAAACCGGGATCTTGGGCACAGCAGCAGGAACTGTGTATTTCTGAAACTGAATACAAGCTTTCCTTTCTTCTTTTATATGAGCATGTGATAGCCAAGCATTTAATAGTAAAAGAGATAGAAAAATCTACATCTACTCTCACACTTGGCTTTCCCTCTCATTTCAGGTATTCTATCCAGTTAATGTTTAGAAAACTTTTTACAAATAGTCTGCTGGACTTCCTCCTCCCATGTTCTTCAGACAAATGAAAAAAAAAAGATAATTTTAATTTTTATACTGGTAAAAGATACATGACTTGAGACACATTGGAAAAATTATTCGTAAAAGTCAACAAGATAGGAATAGAAAGAAAAAAAAAATCTACTCACTACTGCTAGCTTCTCAGTCACACTCCCTCAATTCTCTAATCTATTCTGCCCTGGACAGATTGAGAAAATGAATGTCTGTGTATTCTTCCTTACTCTGTTGTTATTATGAAGCCTATTACAGGAAAAACATGCTACTAATTACTGATGATAAGCAACTTTAAAACCCTTGAAAATAATCCTATTTAACTACTACAGCAACTTGTTTCAACACTTCATGCATGATGATTTGTTTCTATCCAATGAACATTCTGCTGACTTCAAATTAAGCACTGAAACTAAAAACAAAAATCTGCCTCCTCCTTATTTCAAATGCAGATTTAAGACATAACCATTTGAAAATCAGAATTCCAATATTGCAGCAGACAGGATGAAATGCAATTGCTGCCTGAACCAGTGAGCATTTCTGCACCTGGGCTGAGATGAAGACCACTGCTTCCATCACAGATCACATTGAAGAAATCCTCACATTGGTTAAATAACGTGTAAAAAACTTCCAAATCAAGCTTACACACTGACCAGTAGCACTATTACATACTGCTCATGGAAGTTAAGAGTGGCAGCTGTTAAAACAACGTATAGAAGCCAGCCAGCTCTAGTGAAAAGAGCAATGTTTTCCCCTGTTACATCCTGCTTCTCTCTACATGAGAAATCAGATTTCACAGTATAAAGTGAAGAAAAAAAAATTTCCACTGCACATTTTGAAACATTCAACAGAAACGCAGATGGCGGTCAGGAGTCTGATACATTTTTAATCTGGCGTATCTCAAAATCTAGTATTTGCTTCTCAAATTATTAATCCACTCCACCAACATAAGGGCAGAATACTGAGTTATATTTTTCATCTCTGAAAGAGTTTGTTCAGTAACTGCTGTTTGTTAGCAACATATACCCGACACCTGGTATTCCTCTGCAGGTGTCAGAAATAAATGTAAAAGCTGATACCATGCAAGATTACCATTTCAAGAACAGCCTATGAAATGAGCAAAGCTGGAGGAAAAAAAATATATAGCGCTGTGTAGGAGCAATTAACTATGTGAGATATAGCTTAAAAGCAGTAAAACAATCACGTTTTCAGCCCATGCACCAAGTGCCAAGGAGGACTGCAGCATTCTGAAGCTTCATGTACATGAAGAGACACTAAGGAAGACTTGTTCCACCTGTCGTACGCCACAATTACAACAAGGACTTTTGGCTATCACCGTTGCATAATTTATAACAAGTATAAAACTCAAAGATGATGTCTGCTATGTGACCCAGTTAATAAAGCAAAACCAATCAACTAGTGGAGTCCTCCACCTGGTGGCTGGAGCTGTATGTGCGTTCTATACGTTCCTACTACTGCTACTACGAGCAGCATCCGCCCGCAGTTTCAGCAAGTCAGGGCAAGTGCTACAACTTCCTTCACCAAGCTACTAACATGCTGTAGCTCTCCATGATAAAGAAGCAAAACCGAAGTCATATGTGCATTTGTACACTGTGCAAAAGATAAGGTGTTGTCTTCATAGCAGAAAATATACAAACTTTAAGGTATATATTTGAATTATTTTATTTATCCACCAAATTAAAAAACCCACACTCATTTCATTATTTATATTTACTGCTTTTCTTTCCTAGATACTTCTGCTACTTCTCAGCAGAAGTGCTAAATAAGCCTGTTTATTAATTCCATTTAATAACACTGCCAATTGGGGGCTCTGAAAAATGAATAAGCTTGTAGTAAAGGCTTAAATGTCATGATCACTGCTTCCATATTATGGCTCCTCTTGTATTAGTCACACCTGTGTATTTTACAGAATATTCCTCTACCACAATAAAAGCATGATCAACATAATGTGCACAACAACCTTAAGGGAAATAGATTTTTCCATTAATTTTCCACAGTAGGCTGACAAAGACAAAAAACAAAAAGTTTTTTTCAATAACACACAAACTGACTTCCATACCTTGGCAGCAACAATGCTCAGGCCCATTCCATTTTGTTTTTTTAGTGTTACAGTGATAATTTCAGGTTCTTTTCTCAAAGGCTGAGCCTATCAAATAGGGAAGGAGAAAGAAGAAAAAAAAACAAAAAGACAAGAGTTCATATTCATTGCCAGGCTAGCAAAATTACTGTGCAAAAGAGTTCATCTACAATCACAACGAAGTTGTTAGTGCAGCAGAAGATCTCACACCCTAAGCAATATGTCTGGTACTCTGTTTGAAAGGTAGAATCTCTAACATTTGATTAATGTGGATTCACATTATCAAGTACGACACTTGTGTTATGAACGCTGTCGAAGCTTGGAAGTTTACCTGTTGTTTCTCCTTCTCAAATTCAGTGGAGAGATTATTAATGATTCAGAACTGGAAATGTAACAGGTCTATAAAAACATAGTCACTTTTAATGAAAACTGAAGGTCAGCCTCAGTAGGCACCTATCAGAAAGGTGAGGGTGATCCACAGAGCTCAGTTTTTAGTGCTGCATCCAGAAGATAATTCTACAAAGATACTAAGAGGCCATTTAATTTCAAAGGCAGAGTTAAAGCCTTGAAAGAAAGGTCCAAAGATTTGTACTTCTGAAAACTCCCTAACTCGAATACAGCCTGAGACCCCCAACATGTTCAGTAATTTTTTTGATATCTTTGCAACATTGCCAGTTCCCTCTACTAAAAAACTTGCCAGTCTTCATCAGCTGAAGCATGTAAGTTAAAGCTCCCCAGCTTGTGTTCATACGTAAACCTGGTAACTGCAAGTTCCACAAGTCCCATGACAAAGTAAAAATATAAGAAAAATAAATTAATTAAAAAAAAAAATAACACTTTCTGATTAAGTTCCAGTATTAGAAAAGCAAGTAGTTTTTAAACTAGAAGTATTCTAGCACTCTTGTGCCAAGGGTGGCAAAAGAACAGAAGAATAAGTTCCTACTTTATTTAGTATTTTTTCCATTAATTTAAATAGAAACATTATTAAACTAATGTAACAAAAAAACCCCATACACACTGGAAAGGTAAGCTACTAGGAACAGAACTTTGTCATTACTCTATACTGAATTTCTCTCTTGGTCTAACAATAAAAGAAGGTCTTCAGTGAAAATCTGAGGAGGACTGCCTAGCCTGGGCAATGCCCCGGACTCCCACCAGAAGCAGAATCGGGAAAATAGTTTTGGCTTGCGGGGGGAGTGGAGGGATAGAAGACCTGACAGCTATAAAATGGAACATTTACCTAGAGCTCAGAGCACTGCTCAGAAACCAGGACTAAAGATTTTTCCAACTCTCAAGGCCAGCAGATTCAATTAGCATCCATGCGCCAGAGAGAAGGATGATTAGATCAGGTTATACAAACACCCTTACACAGTATTGATTGCCATGGATGAATGAAATAGCAGCATCCACTCATCCTGCAGTTCTTTACTGCATTCATCCTGCATTCACCTTTTTCTTAGTATGAGGAACAGCAAGCACCTAGTATCACTTCAGATTAGTTTTGTCTCCACTAACTCTAAAAATTCACTTCTTTAGAGCAACACAGCAAGACTGCATAACGTCATCTAAGAAACACTGGGTTCTGAACAGGGTAAATAAAGCTTTCAAGTCCCCCTGAATAATGAGTATTTTTCAGAGAAGGCCTTAGGAACTTTATTCTAGTTTCACGTTGGCCCTCCTGATTTCACCTAAATATTAATTATAAACATGAAGCAATTTCTGCTCCAAACATTATTTCACATAAAGGTACCATCTTTCCAAAACCAAGTTGTTCTGGAACTTTGATACTCTTGATGATCACCTATTCAAACAAACAAAAACCCCACCACAAAAAAACCCTAACACAAAACAACAGAAAAAAGCCACCTCACACTGAAGTGAAACCCTTCTTTAATAAATATAATGAAAAGGAAAAATAAATTTTCCTGAAAACCTAGCAGAAAAAAAAAGTACCAGATTAAAACTTAATACTAAATATTTAGTTGGCAACTGACAGTTGAAAAATAAAAGCAGCCTACAGCTCCATTCACATTACATGTTATTTACAGATGCATGTCCATATCCATTTTTGCCTGTGTTTAAAAGGAATTTCTTCACTGTTTACACATGGGGGCACATGACAAGGTTGGCTTACATGGCAATCATATCATGTCACGGCCAAGAAGAACACTGGCTTACAAAAAAATCTGCAAATAGGTCCTTAAATTCACCGAACCACCGATGAACTACAAGTTTAACAATGAAGGCTGTTCTTCCTAATAAGGATTAGAACTCATCCCGTAAAACACAATGGCTTGCCAAGGTATCAGTTTTGATGATTATTCACTGAATTAATACTTACTAGCTCAGCATTCTCATGTGACAGGTGACTTTCATAGTCTGCACCTTCAAAGTATATCGTCCACGTGCCTGGCGACCGTGGATGAGGTGTTAGTCTACAAAAACCTACAAGAGAAAGTAACATCAGCATTGTCATGATAGTATCTCAATGGATTACAACCAAATAGGCTGCCACAAGGAAATACGAAATAGCAGTATTGATCTTTTTATATTCATTGGTATGTTGAATCTTACATCTTACATGCCATTCTGTGCTTCACAGAAATGTTATGGTATCTACAAAATCCTACAGTCTATAACTGGTGCTTCTGGGAAACATACAGGGGCTGCAGAATATTGCTTGTACCAACCAGACTCAAAAGAGACATGAAACACCAAGTCGTGTTTTAGAATACGAGCCACCAGCCCTCTGAGCAAGACAGCACCACAGAAATCAGCTTTGCAGAGTCTAGCTAACCAGCCTCAGCACAGATTTGGCAGAGCAGAAGCTTTGCCTGGACTCATTACATTTTTAAATGCAGCTATGTAATTCAAAGTGGGGTTTTGTTTGATCTGTTTTTTGTTAATTGAGCAATTTCTAGAATTTTGAAAAAGTGAGTGACAGCAGCTCAGAGGTATCCAACGTTCTCTCCTACATCAGGGACAGTGAGAATCCACATCACAGGAGAAATTACTCTGTCCAAATAGGAGATATTCTCCTCCTCACAAAAACCATCTTTCAGCAATTCAGTGTACACTGATTTACTGCCAACCAGTCCCTCAGCATAATCTAAGGGATACCTAAAAAGTACAATTTCGAATGCATGCATTAAAATGCCTTACTTGTAGTAACTATACAGACATTTGTATGGCAAATTAATTCTATTTATTAATGAATTTATGCTACTAGCCTTCTTTAGTCTCAAGACTACATCCTCTGTAGTTTCCTCACTGTACTTTCAAAACAGTCAGTTTCCTACTTTTTTTTTTTTTTTTGTAATGCAAGAAATAGCTTTTCTATAAACTAAGTTGGAACCAACAATTGCAAAACTTAACTGCAGGACAGAGTAAATCTGCTTTGTCAAAAGCCTCCTTTGCTGTCCTTCCTACCTACCATGATATTCCTGTAGAAATTTTTAAACAAGTGCTTTTAAAGTAACAATTTATTAAGAAATTACATAACAAAAACGCTTCTAATAAAAAGGAGTAGCACAAGATAAGGATCATAACTTGTTCATTCACTGTAAATGCTCTGACAGACCCCCTGCTTTACCTTCTCAAGCTTAGGTCACTTTCATCCAACCACAAAAGCTTCACCATCTGAAATGTTGTTGAACTACAAATGTCTAAACTATAAATTCTTACACTGACGAACATTAAAAGAACTATTTTAAGCTCACGGGATTTTAATGTTATATGGAAGCAGCTGATGACTAAAAAAAAGTGACTACTTAATTCACATTAGCTTTAAAAGTAAGTTGATTGTGAAGTTGTTGCAGTATTACAAAATTTACATTTATGTAAATTTTTGCTGCTCTAGCACCAAAATCCAAAAAAGCTCTGGAGCAAAGGCAAACCAAAGTTTCAGCAGGCAATAGTAACTGAGCACTGCTTATTTAGAACCTCGACAGTAAATGAAAGGGACAAGGAGAAAGGGTAAGGATTAAAAAATCTTGCGTACTTCTTACGGGCTGTGAAAGTAAACAGTTAAGAACACAGTATAAAAAGATTGAAACACACCTAAAGAAATATAAAGTGGTTTACATTTTACCAAAATATATATCGCATTCTGTGTTCACTACACCAAAACAAAAAAGAAGGAAGATAATTGTAAAACAACAAAAAACTAACCTCTCTGACAGAGCGGATCTAAAAATTCTTGTAAACCACTTGGAACATTTCTGACAACATCGCAGGAATAGCCATCTTCTGGTAAAAGAAAAGGTAGCTGTAAGTCAGGATCCTCTTCCAGCTGGACTTCTCGGCCATCGCTGCGAGCAAGTTCATCAGCCGTATTTTCTGCAACAGTTACTACATTCTCTATCAATTCCTGGACAGAAGGCAGAAAGACACTGTTACTATAAAGGGATAATTTTCATTAAGGAAAAAAACCCCCTAACATTAAGAAAATACTAAGATTGTAAGAAAAAGGAATTTGGAAAATAAATTATCAGATCTAAAACTTTTTTGGCTCTACTACATACAGTCAGTATGCTGCACCGCTTTATTTGGTGAAATCCCATAGACTAGGTAGTTAGAGAATGTAACAGAAGCATTTATTTTTACGTCCAATATTTTCAAAACTTGTGGTGCATGTTTTTACTTGATGTGAGAGCTGTATTTAAAAATATATAGCAAAGACTACCCATCCGCAGCTGTGGAATCACAAGCAGCTTTAAAATTCTGATACTTTGTTGAATGTATACATACTTCTGTAAGACTAAATATATAGAAACGAAACAGACAGCTTGTGTAAACCAGAATGTTCAGGTCCATCAGGACACAGATACCCACCAGTGGCATATACAATTCCCTACTTTGGAAGTTTCGTACAACTAATTGAATTCTACACTTCCTGGAAGCTCAGTATAACGTGAAGGATCCCTCTTCCAAGAGGAGCACCTCTTCCAAGTTGCACGTGCCTGAGGAACTAAGAAACCATGCCAGGTGTGACTCATCACCACGTTTGGATGAGCAGGCAGAATCAATACTTAAAAATATCTTTAGCACTAACTAACCGGCAGTCCTTCTGGAAGAGAACTCACCCCAGAGACACGCGATTTTGCTGGCACCAAGAGAGAATTACTACCATTAATTTATCAGAAGCTGCTACAAATATTACATACAGATTCCTTTGCTACACATGTTTGCTTTACCAAAGATTCAGATGTGATTTCCTGCCTCTTTCTACAGCTTCTACTCAGCTCCCAAGACCAGTTTAGTCTTCATCTCACCCAAGTTACACTCATGTGCAACTCAGAATCTCCAAGACTGATACAAAAATTTTATTACGGGAGCACAGTGCAGAACACAATTCAGACAAAACCATGTAAGCTTTCTCATCTGAACGCTCAGTTTCAGCTAATTCCCAGGCAGAAGTCAGACAGATCCAGCCTGTCTTTAAAAGCAGTCTTCGAGAAAGGACTTTTTACCATAAAAGGTGCTAATTCTTAAAAGAATTACATCAAACTCAAGTATGTAGAAGTAAATACATTTCTATTCCTTCGAACAAATTCCAAGCCTTGACATTTTTCAGATTTAGGAGCAGTGAGTCAAGAGTTCGAGTTATGCAAGTCTTCTTCATAGCAAGGAGCAAAGAAGTCCCAAAAAGCACTCCACCGCAACAGCACAACTAGCCATATTGTAATCCTCCCTCTGACACAAAGACTACCTCTCAAATCTACTGTTACATTTCTTTGGAGGCCCCTAAAGAACAGTAATAATGAACTGTGGAATTCTACCTATGTGTAAACAGGAAATACAAGCTCTTCTTTTTGGTTTGGTAGCCAACATATAAAACTATACCCAAGTTACAAGTCCCCCTTAAGACCTTTAGAACCATTGTATTAGTGTCTTTGATTTAATAAACAGATGTGTCCAAAGTTATTAAAAAATAGACTTTGTAGACAATGTATTGAGTTCTATAAATATTAGATTCTCTTCACCTTTTAAGATGTTTGAGATTAGTCAACCACCCTATAACCAGGGTTTACCTTAAGAGTTTTCGTCCATATATGATTATAATTCCGCAAGGAACACAAAACCTCTTTGACATTTGCCAAAAAGATGTTTCCCATGGATAAAACTTAAGAGTAATCAGTTATGTCTTAAACATCAAGATAAAAACCAGTTCTGAAAACAAGATATATCTACATACATGTTCCGTGTGTCAATCTGAATCTGTCCGCTTCCTACATGAAGGGATTAAAGATTGATGGATTTTTACATCCCACATGTAAGAAAGCTTAGTGTTCCTGCTTCTTTCATTTGTTTTCTATAGTTAAAACTTCAATCTCTGTTTCTTCTGGTTTTACATAAAACTAGTTTTTGGGAGTGCTCGATGTACCTCCTCTCTACCGTGTTACTGGATTTCACCCCCAAACGGTGTAAGGTGCAGTACCCTGCATACGCTCAACACACAGCATTACCTTACACTTCAACTCGGTGTAAGAGATATTTTTGGTAATACACAGCTCAAGTTGCAGTGAAGTACACCCACCAAAGCTGGTGGCCAAAAGCAGGCTGATACCACCAATACTTCTTACTGTATGGAGAGCAGATTGCCCATTCGGACTCTTCTCCTAACAATTCCAAACCAACCAACAATAAGATTGCTATTTTCAGCCACTGTTTGTACTTGAGGTCTATACTCGTCAGATATGTTAAACGGCACAGTATGTGATAGAAGACACTTACTGTTGGGATGAGTGGTTCATCTGGAGCACAGTGATAATTCTGCAACAAAGCTTGCAGCTGCAGAGAATTCAGCTTAAAGCAAGTACTGTTAATATTTGGAACGTCTGCATGGGAATATTTATCCATGGTAAGTAATGTGGTTGCCTAGGAGAGGAAAAAAAAAAGGTCACAGGAGACAAATCCAAACCAGAATGAAAACTTAAGCCTTGTTTCTGAGTTTTCTTTAGGTAAGAGACAGGACAAGACAAAGCAAGAAGCCAGACTTGTAACAGAACAACTGCTAAATATATCTCCTCTACCTACAGGATGAATTGATACTAAACCTATCACAAAGGAGGCATATCCATTTTTCAGCTGCTCTTCTTGTCAGCAAAGTTATACTCTTCTTCAGCGTAGTTATAGCTCAGTCTTGGAAACAGAAACTGGACAGCGTGTTGGCTAAAATCACTAATTATTAATTCCACTTGTAGCTTTAATATTAATGATGTTGAAAACATCTTTTTTGTCTTTGCATCCCACCTCAGTGTTCCAGGACTGATTCACACAAACTACACTTGTCCACATGCTATTCTCTAGGAACACAGAATATACAAATATTCTCTTTGAATACACAGTGTTCATCAGAATCACACTCACCTGCACTATCCTGCTCAGGTGGCAATCAGCAGCCAATTCTAAACCCTGTTTTTCTGCCCAGGCTTCAATATGGCCCAACTGCTGACGAACAATAGCTCCCCAATAATGGGAACATAACCCTGAATCTGGGGCTGTAACTAATCTGTTAAAAAGCCACATGTTGATAAAATGAAACAGCTGGGAGAAGAGCTGTATAGTCAGAGCAGCATTCACTCTACATCGTCGCAAGAGGGACATCGCTCCAGTCAATGTATGCAGCACATCATCTACAGAAAGAAAACAAAAAGTAAAGCCCAGTCACATCATGCAATGTACAACTGGTTTAGGTCAGAATTAATCATACAGGCACACCCAAGCCAGGTTAGTGAATGCTAGGTGGAACCTACATGTATTTAAGTTATAAAGACTTTCAGAAAGAAATTTCCCACTTGATGGTTTTCAAGACGGTGCAATATTAAGCTGACAGCTGAAATAGTTTTTAACTCCCGAAATGAAAATAAATTATTCTGGGGGAAGTATTTAGTATACAAGTATATCATTGGTTATATCTGACACTTAAATCATGTCCTCACTTGAGCAAAGTAAATTTTCTGATACTTTTAATAACAAGTTAAAAACTTTATATCCTACTGTTTCAAATGCATATAGGAATTATTCCATAGCTCCTTGCAGTTAAATATCAAACTGTATTCCAACATTTCAGTAAAACCCATTTGCTTTGCATGATGTACTTAAACTGCAGAATGCATTTCCTGTTTACACATTTGTTTTTGAAAATATTATTCAAATTTCCTTTTGCCCAGTACTTCACTGCAATATTATGTAAGAGAGCCTTCCTGTTAGCTTCACAGAAAGTAAGCATCCTTATATGCTTCCTCGTAGAGTATATTAATGCAAACAGAACATTTAACTCCAAGCCTTCTTCCAAAGCAATACTTTAGTCTGAAATCTGTATTGAACAGACCACAAAATAAACTTCTTTAGCATTGAAACCAGAGGACTGTGACTGAAAAAAAAAAATTATCTGTATAAGACAGAAGTCTGTAAAGCAGCTCAAAAATAACTAAAATAATGAACATCATCTGCCTTTATTCCAATGTCAGTTCTTTTTCAGGGTTCTTTTCCCAGAAAGTTCTTTCTTACAGTACTAAAACTAAACCAAAAGCAGTACATCTTTATATTCTTCCTTCAATGTTCAACACAGGAAAAAAGCAACTGCAGCAAGCTTAACACCCAAAAGACCAGGAAGTATATATGAATTTTGTATAAATACTCTTTGTAGCTGAACAGAATGACAGTACTTAATAGCTCTGCAGATCATCTTTACTTCAATTATTCAGAATGTCACTATCTTCTCAACTCTTCCTAGCCTTTTATCCCCAGTGAATCTCTCCAAAATTCAGTTCATTTTTTACGTTTTCCATTTTCTTTTGTAGTTGTCAGCCTACATAATGTAGGAGGGTTTCACACTTTCCCCATGAAAAGCACAACAGGGGGTCCTATCTCAGGGACCTGTGAGTGAATGAATTCAGCGTGGAAAACAAGGAGAGGAGTTAGAAGTCTGAGCACAGTCACTGAGCCAGGATTACAGACATAGTGGGACAGCACGCATCCCCAGAATACTCTCACGGACCGGAACAGCCGAGGAAGGCTGACGTTGCTGCGAAGCACTATCATACAACACCTATACTGTTTAATAATTTAATTAATTAATTTTATTTTTTTTTAGATTTTAATTAATAAATTACACAGTTGATTGAGTAGAGTGCATTCTCAGCAAATTCACAGATGATACACTGGGGGGAAATATCAATGCACTGAAGGGCGGCAGTATTTTTCAGAAGGGCCTCAGGAGGCTGGAGAAATGGGCTGACTGGGACTTCAAGAAGTTCAAAGGCAACTGCCAAGTCCCGCATCTGGGAACGAAGAAGTCTCTGCAACTGTATAAGGTGGGTGCCATCTGGACAGAAAGCAGCCCTGCTGAAAATGAGGTAGAGATCCTGGTAAACATCAAGTTGAAGGTGATTGAGCGGGGTGTCCTTGCTTGAAAGGAAGCCAGTTGCACACTAAGCTGTTAAGTTAGCCGCAGTGAAGCTAGCAGAAGGGAGGGAAGCAATCCCACCTATGCATTTAGCCTTTGTGAGACTACATCTGGAGGACAGCATCCAGTTTTCGACTCCCCAGCCCAAGGAAGATACCGATTTAATGGAGCAAATTCAACAGAGAGCCACCAAGATGATTAGGTGGCTGCAGAAAAGGACATGAAAGAGGGACAGGGAAGTGGATTTGGTTCATCCTGGGGAAGAGAACGCTACGGGCAGAGCTTATTGCCCTCTTCATCTACCTAACGGATGGGTTCAGAACACAATCCCTCTGAAGGATGCACAGTAACAGCACAGAAAAACAGACAAACCAACACAAAAATTGCAACATGGGAAACTCCAATTAGACACAGGAAAAGTATTTTCACCATAAGGGTGGTCAAATGTTGGAACAGGTTACTCAGAGATGTTGTGGCATCTCCATCCTTCAGTGGAGATTCAAAACTCAACGGGCAGTACTCTGACCAACCTGATCCAGTTGCACCTCCCTTGAGCAAGACACTGGAGTAGATGACACCCAGAGCTTCCCCTCCAAACTAAATTATTCCATGATTTTTAAACCCAAAATAGATGATTTGAAGGTCACTACTGTCCCTTCTCATCATCAACACAAAAATCGACACAAATAACTCTCAGGGGTTAGGGCAACCTGTAAATGTCATATCACTGTTAAGAGAAATTATATTAATTACTAATTAATTGCATGCTTTAGAAGACACAAGAAAGATCAAGTAGTCTAACCTATTTTAGGCCTCTGAAGATTATTTTCCTCTGGATCATCAAGGAATGCTGGCATGTAGTTATTAAGCTCTGACTGCAGACAATGAACCAGGTACCTGGAAGGGATGGAGGAAAAAAAAAAAAACCTAATTAAAATTCTGTATGTGTTCATTATAAATGCTTCTAAAGAAAAGAGATCTATCCAATTACAAGACTCCTGAAATCACAGTGTCATGTATGTGACCGTAGGGAACCAAATAATACTTTTTGTAAAGAGAGAGAGATCAGTTCTTCCATACCTTTCCTAGAAATGTTGAAAAAAGGATTAGGTTGTCATAGAACAAACACAGCCACTTAAATGCAATATTGGTAATACATTTGTAAGCGAAGGTCACATAGAATCATCGAATCATTAAGGTTGGAAAAGACCTCAAGGATCATCAAGTCCAACCGTCAATCCAACACCACCCAACCCACTAAGCCAATATATGCTACATAAAGAGATGCTGTTAGGCCAAACTTTGGTTCTGTACAATTGCAAAACCTATTTTTTCCAAACAGATACACTTTCGTCCATTTCAAAATCTAGCGAGAAGAGCATTAAAAAATAACAGTTTTCGTATTCAGAGCCAGCGCACAAGATCCTGAAATGGCCCCAGTGTTCTGTGTAAACAATATTTCGATTCTTGTATATCTCTTTAACTACAGTGAAATTAAAAGCCTGTTCCAGTATTCTTTCTCTTCTAATAATTAAACATCTTAACACTGTTTTTGAAAATTCATTTATACATTTTCTGTTAAAAAGTAAAACTAAAAGAGAACGAAATTGTAATAACATATATAAAGGAAAACATTTCATGGCTTTCTACTACTCCCCTTCTTTCTGTTTCACCAGTAACAGCTGTAATGAAATACTCTCAATTGCTAGGAAATAAAAGCCACAGCAATTTCAACCAATTCTGGTGTATGCCAGTTGTTACCATAAAATAACATTTTCACATCAGATTTTTTTCTTTTCATGCTTCTGTTGTGCTTTTTTTATTTCCCTTCTAAACATGTATTCCACAGTTCAGGTCTCCAAAAGTTTAATATATGCATTTGAAATCTTCCATGTTACAGTGTACTTAGGGGAGAGTTCACACATGAGCTAAAATTCAGCAATATCCTCTCGCATGGAGCCTGCTCATCACGTACAGGGAAACATGCAAACAGTGCAACTCCTTCCTAGCCGTAGAAATGCTCTGTCTTCAACCACTATCTAGCAAATTGAAGTAGCAAAGAGTTGTTTCAAGACACCAATCCAAAACACTGCCCTGCAGCAAAAAGGCATAGCTTCATCAACAGTTAGTAATTTAGAGGTGCTATAAAAATTGACTTGGTCAAAATAGCTACTTGCTACACTCTACTCAGCAACAGGAAAAAAATAGTCTATGGGAGTACATACAAACTGGTTTGGTGCTTCTCTCATACCTTTCAAAAGTTCCGAAAGCATTTATAAGGTTTCACATAACTACATATTGCTCTTTAGAGCCACACAGCCGCCGTTAAAGCTAAACAGTTAAACCACGGTTAGGTCTCCCAATCCTGCCACGGTGTAAAAAGAAGAGATATTCTATTTTGTGCTATTACAGAAGTATGAAAAGACTACACTTAACACAGACATCGTACAAGTGTGGGAAGGCTGGGTATAAGCCACCCAAGGTACACTGGGACTTCTCTAAATGTTAGTTTCAGACACACAAATTTGCTGAAAAAAAAACTTGTTCAATACTGGCCTGGGGGAAAAAAATATAATCTAAATATGTACAAAAATTAAGCCTTTCCTGTTGATTAACACTGTGCTCACTCAATGTTGTTATCTTTGTTCAAGGAACCTTTCCTCAAAGGACTTTCCTTCCCATGGGATACTTTATTCCGTTTTTCTTTTAATCAGTATTGTAATTACCTGAGCTGACTAGCGTAGGTTGATTTTACACCAAGCCAAAACCTGTCTTTATGGTTTTAAAAAACAACTGTGCAAAAAACAACACTGTGCAAATTGCCATTTATGCAAATTATGAAAGGAGTAGGTTATGAATATAATTAGAAGAGCTTAAAAAGCACAAGGCTCATTAGAGAGCCATAAATATTTAAGCCTATGTATTAACAGCATAGGCTTTCTATAAAACATATCCATAAAAATATTCCAAATAACATATCTCTCAAAACCTTAAATTGAAAGAAATCAACATAAACTCGGTTTAAATAACATTTCCCTAAAATTTTCATTTGACAGCCTCAACTATCACAAAAAGAGCTAACAAATGAAACTCCTTGTGCAGCCCACTGATCCATACTCATACAGCAAAAAATCTAACAAAGTAAGTCTAGCCTCTCTTAGAAGTCCTCCTCTCAGTTAACAATACATCAAAGACATCATTGCTATACCTAAAATTTGTCAAAAACATGGCGTTATTCTAAAACTCACAGAAACACAGGGTATTTTAAGAGAACCAGAAGTTTGATAGCCTTACTTGAACGCCATTTGAACCAAGTGTGCCAAAACATCTTGTGCATCCACAGTAATTCGGCTAAGATCTCTGTCTTGCTTTATGAAATTCAGCAATTCAGACGCATTTGCCATCCAAAAGGCAAGTGCCCCAGCGATATTCTTCTGTTTCTGGAAGTAGAAAGAAGCAAGAAATAATACACAGAAATAGCTTTCTGCTAAAGCACGGCAGCTTAAAAAAGGCTCCAAAAGATAGACCAGTACCTTTTCCCATTTCACCAAACATATCTCAGATACCAGATATTTGCAAAATATTTTATATTTATCATTGCAATTGCCACAACTGTTAAGTTCAATTTCAACCCGTTCACTGAACATACAAAATTCTGTTAAATTGCCGATAGCAGTATCAATAAAGCCACGGCATAAGCATCTGGTTATACAGCGCTAAGAGCTTAGCAGAATGCAGTATCTGGTAATCTGTGCACTTGTAAGCGCGTATTCACTACTGCCCGCTGCCACCCTGATACTGCGCTCACTGGCTTTGATACCAGGTGATCCAGTATCAAGTACTGATCTATCTCACCATCTCCCGACCACAAATGCCAGGCCAGGCAACCTCAGATGAAATCCAAAGAATAGGAACCACAAACAACAACACAAAAAAAAACCAGAAAATAAAGGGAAGAAAAAAGAACTTTGGTCATTTAATATCCACATTGAAGTGCGTTAAGCAGAAATTATGGAATGCCGTAAAAGTTGCAAAGTCAAAAAAGGATTTTAGTACTGCATGTTCCAGTTGCTGAATGAGTGTTATGAACCGTTCAAGTCCAGCTGTTTGAGTATTGTATTTTGGTATGGAAGCAGCATGAGAAACTGAGCTAAGCCAACATAGCTAGGATCAGTTCCCAGCAATATATCCTACCTGATCAACCTGGTCTACCTCCTGGAGAAAAACGGACGAAGGAAATCAAACAGAATAGAAGAAAGAAACTTGTGAACAATCATGACAGCTTTAGAAATCAAACACTAAATATGAAGGTACAACACTTATGTTCACTGTTACATACAGATGCATTAATCAGTAGCTATGATGCAACTGAGTCCCTTTTAAAAAAATGAATTAACAGGACTAGTAGCACAACAGCCAGAACCGAAGTGCCCACATGTCACGATTAGTTCAAGGAATGCCCTGTACTAGTTGACATCCCAGACTAGTCGTTTATTCCACGCTCAGTGTACCACAGAAGCCCCGCCTAACTTTTTGCAGGCAACGGGGTAACTAGCCATCGAAGTAACAGATCCAGGGAGCTATTCTGCCCACACTGCTGCAATGAAGACAATGTACAAACAAACACAAAGGGGGACAGAAAATCCCCACCAGAAAACAACCAAACAAAACAAAATGAAAAACATGAAACACCTAGGACAGATTTAATAAATGGCTTTTCAATTAAAGAACAAAAAAACTTTTAAATAACAAAAAGTCAATAGAAATACCATACTAAGCTGCTTAAATGCTGGTACATAAAAGCTACACTGAGTTAAGTGACCAACAAAACCCCACCAGATACGTTTGTCTGATTATTGAAAACTGAGCTCTTACTTAATTCTTTCTGGCTTTCTATTCAGACCCACTCTCCCCCTCCTGCAACACAGTGAGCTTCGATACAAAAATTGGAGGTATCATTTGCTGTTACTATTATACTTTTAGTTAGAGCTCAAAAAAACCAATTTGCTGCTGCTTGCTTGTTCCTTCCCCCCACTCTGAACTGACTGAAGATGTGTTGGCACAGAATGAAAGGAGATGCTCCTTCTACAAACAAATGTGAAAATTTGCAGGGGACCAGAAATGCCACAGAATGTTATGAAAAAAAAGAAAATCAGGATACAAAAAATTTGGGGTTTTTTATGAATTCAGTTTCTCCTTGTAGATTTTTATTGAAAGTACTGAGCCTTCTCATAGATCTCTCCCATTTTATCCCTATCTCCTATGAAATCTTCTATAATATTTGCCTACCCTAATGCAAAGACTACATAAAGTCACAGACTTAACTTGTTAGCAAGTACTTCCTGAGGAACTTCAGAAAGCTATCAAGTCTCCTTATGATCTAGGCAGGCAAAATTAGGATTGAAACAATTTATTCAACTCCCACGGAACAGCACAAGAGTTTGTGCACATTCCCTCTACTTCTGTTTCGGGTGCCTCTCATCTGTCTTCTCTGTCTTTCACACCCTCAGATCATTTCAGCGCATGCATGCTTTACAGTCGAGACACACAAAAAAAGCTATTGTGATACAGCAACTTATTAAATAGTAGCTTAACCATCAATATAACCACTCATTCTACAGCTTAGGTAAGTCATTTGACTTGGCTTAGCTAGTACTGTTTATATTCCAGTAAGACACATCCAAGCTCATGACATTTTCCTGGTCAAGAGTTATTAGAATCAATGCATTTGCCTCCAGCCCATTAACCTTCAAATTCACTGGAGTTCTACTCTTTCATTTGTAATCTTCCCCCTTTCCTCCAGCTTCTTCAGCATGACATTTGGAAGAACCTGTTCCCCCATTTTCTTCAACCTCCAACTCTTTTCAGTTGATTTCTTGCAAAGAGACAACACCTTTCACAAACCACAAATGCAGCTACCGTTTCCTTGTTGATGTCTTCCTTAAATTTTAGGTTGCAGATTAGATTGCAACAATAAGAGCCGCAAAGCTGCAGAAATTACCTTTCACAAAGGACAGTCTAGACGAACACTTGGTTTTAACAATTTTTTGTAATACTATTAGCAGGATTAAATAAAATACACTTGTTTGCAACCAGGAGGCAGGACTTGATTTTGGAATCCCTTCTCAGTGCCGTAAATGAATGTTTTCACTGGATAATCTATTTTCTAGCTTTGATTTCTTTTCAAACCAAACTGATGTTTGTGCCCACCTCTCTAGTATGTTCTAGCAGGTACATGGTTATCCATTTTAGTACAACACAAAGAATGCAGAACAACTTGATCTTTGCTTTCCCACTGTACCCATCCCTGTCACCCCAAGTCTTTTGGGGGCCACTGTTACTAGTTTCCATTAGTTATATAAACCTAGTGACTTCCTTTGATTCACCCCTGTAATTTCCAGATTGTATTTGAAGCTTACTCTTTCACTGTTTACTTGCCATTCTCCCAACTAAATTGCTTATGTTCAGGCTCTTCGCATTTCATGTTCTCCACTATGGCCACAGCCTCCCCTCTGACTTTAACAAATTCAATCTTCCACAGCCAGAATTTTTTTTTTAATAGCAGAACCTGAATATTTAACTTTTGATACCATATCAATTCTATCAAATATCCATTTACCACAGCACCAAGACTCAAAGCGATGTACTGCAGATTCAAAGCACTTTTCAACCTCTCATCAGCTTCAGAATGTGCATGAAAGGCTACTCTTTTCTTACTGTCAAGTGTCTTCAACACTGGCATCTTCTCGTGAAAGATGGGAACCTGTTGTAACTTTTCACAGAACATTCTCCCTACTGAAAACTCCACTAAATCTTTCCAGCACCTGAACAGAAGCTGAACAGTTTTTGTTTCTGACCTTTATGCCACTCTCTTGCTGTTTACTTTCCTCTTCTCCCTTTATCAACCTGCTGTATAACACTTGCTTCGTAAATTCTCTAAGACAGAACTGATATGTTTGCCATGTTTGCACAGTGCCTAGCGCAGCAGGGTCCCTACTCTATACAGGCTACTACGGCAGCACTTTTTGCAACAAGTGTATGTTTTAATACACAGAGAAATAAATTTCAGTATTGCCTCTGAGAAAAACCTGCAGACAAAGGGGTTACAATAATTAATTAGTTAATGAGGATACCTGAACTAGCATTCCTTTTTCATTAAATGACCATTACATTTTATCACCAGTTACACAATGCAAGGGACTGTAATTTCACAGACAACCCAGTGGATCTTATCCTGCATTCCTACACTAAATGAAATCCCCTGTGCTTCTGTAGAAGCCTTGCACACGTAACAGTAATAGCATCAGGCTACATATAAGATGTTGGAACATTTGAGAACTTATACTGTGCTTTATAAAACAACTGGGTCAGCTTGGTTCAGAAAGTCTAGTTTTATTACCATTTTTGTGGTTACAGAAGTTGTAAAAGTGACAGGATCAAAATTTAAAAGTCATGGGTTTTTTTATTATGTTCACTTCAAGCATCAATCAGTGGAAGAAACTGCTATCGAGATGATATTCTTTAATAAACACATCCAACTTGTTTTACCAGACTCACAGCCAGAAATGCTTGCAAAGATCTTACCTTCCAGAGAACAGAAGAGTAACTCCTTGTCAGAGAGCATACCTTCAGAGCAGCAGCCCCTCCCTAACCTCCCCCTTTCCTCAGGAGAGTTTCTTACCACTCACATTATTCACTGACACAAAAGCAAACCTTCATCTGGGCACTCAATGCAGGTATTAGTCTGATGCTTAACAACAGTTGGTTAAACACTAAGGAGGTTACTAGATAATCCCTTGACATGTTTCTGCAGGGAAACTCACCTGTATAACTCCTTCCATCATGTTCACCATCTTGTTGACTATTGCAATGACTTTGTGAGTACGCTCAGTAGGAGTGATGTCAGGTCTGTACTGGCTTGACAATACATACCGACATGTCATATACAAAACATACGTAGGTGACAGCTTAAAATGAACCGTTGAGCTATTGGTGTAATTGATAATGGCAGATAAGAAGGCATCTTCAGCTGTAGAGAAAGAGGAAAAAAACATGTCATAAAGACAAAGAGAAAGAAAATGAAATAAATTTAATAATTTGGGGCATATAGGATTTATTTTTCGAGGAAGCGGGGGGAGAGAGGATAGGGGAGCAACTTACAAGAACTTGAACTCTAAAATGTTTATTATGAATTGTTTATTATTATGTTTGTTACTTAGGCACAATAACAACACACTACTATATAAAAGCTAGAAAACCTCATCATCAAGAAACATTTCTGTACTATTTCTTATCTTTGCTGAAAATTTACGTCTTCTAGGGAACAGAAAAATGCAAGGTTTGTCGTGTCAATTCTATCCCTACAAAGCTCCCTTATTGTAGGGGATTTTATACTAAGAAAAATCTATCTTTGCTTGCTCATAAACCTATTTAGTTTCAAATATTTGAAGTCTGGACAATCTCCGGGATGATATTTTTCTACCAGATCTGACACCTTAAAAACATGGGGACCAAGATAGCAAAAGAATAAATTCTAAATGAAAATTTAGTCAGATCTTACAAAAAATGGATTTTGACCAAGATGCAATTGATTATCCAAGGCATGGAGAACTGTACAGAAAAGAATTATTTCAAAGTACTGCTGAGGAGTTGGAATTAACAATTTTTTCACAGTTCAATTTGAATATCTGAAGATAAAGAGATGGAATGCAATTAGGATTAGATATGAATGAACCTGCCTCAATATCCAAAGTGTCTGGTCACCCTCTCCAACAAAATAAACTATATTATTGGGTTAGCTATCATCTGATTGTCAATTATTCTTTTCAATGTTTACTTAAGTTACCCTTAACTTTTCAAACTGACTGAAATATTACACTATAGAAAAATGCATCAGTAAGTCAGTGTTATAACTTTGCAATTTACTCACAGCTTTCCCTGAATTCAATACTGGCAGGTAGTATCAGTTCTGGTCCGTGGGTATCCTGAGCTCTACAGAAAGAAGAGAAAAAATTGAAACAGTCAATCCACACAGGTGATATTAATTCCACTGTAAAAATGCCACATTTCTCCAAATAAGCATCCTTCCCCAAAATGATCCTTGTTTTACCCTTCCTCTAGAATCATTCAAGCTATAATTGCCTGCAACACAACTGATCAGAATACAGACTTGCTGCGGAGCCTGCGATATTAATGAACATGCTCCTCTGCGCCGTACGGCAGATGGATGGGATCAGTTTGCCATCTGCCACGGACAGGATTCAAACAACAAATTATTCATGGACACGTGAAAGAAAGTGAATGAAGCTTCACCTGAAACATCACCTTGGTTACAACAAATATACTTTGTCATCTTTAATGTCCTCAAAACCAACGAGAACTTGGTCAACTGATGTGTCCTTTCCTCTGCTAGGGAGGAAAAGGAGGTAGAATCTAGCCCCTACCCTCATCTGGCTGTTGCTATGCCATGTTAAGGAGCAGCAGTCATTCTATGAGCCCCACAACTACCTCTGTCCTCCCTTAAACCAACTGCAGCGCTCTTTCTGATCAGTACCTATCAGAGAATTCACAGAGGAGAAAAATGAACAGAACATTTATTTTTCTGCTGTCTACAAAAAGTTAAGCACATATTTCATTCCTCCCTTAAGCAAAACCATTAACTGAGCTGTTCGCTCGAGTCAGGTACCTATTTTTAGGAAATATGTAAAAGCTTAACATCTTCTGCACGTAAGAGCCATTTTTAACCACGTTACACAATAGGTAGCCAGGAACTTTGATAAAGAAAGGAATGTAACGTGATTATACAAGCCTCACTCTCCTGAGAAATTTTAGTTATGCCACAAGGCAGAGACTGGACACCAACGGCCTTTATTCAGCTATCTCCTGCAGGAAAAATCCACAAGACAACTTTGAATGCTGATGTCAAAAGATCTAAATTTTAACATATTCAGTCAAAAAAATAAGTGTATCTTTGGGTTTTTGGTGGATTTTTTTTGTTTGTTTTTTAAACTTGCAAAAACTTAAACCACCAGAGAACTCAGTTATGCCATTTAGATAATGCTTTACTACAAGCAGAGCCCAGCAAAACAAATTCTGGGAAGCTGCAAGTGAAGGAACAGCAGGCACAGCAGTGCAATATGTACATAAATTTGTCAGTTCAGTTACATTTCAAACATGACAGCATGATTTCTTTACAAAGAGCACTCAGTGGTGTGTAAACTGCAGCATTTCCTCTGTTTTTATTGCTCTAAATTTAAGATGAACTAATTTCTTCCTACCTCCACACTGTCACAAGTGCATCGTCTTCACTGAGAACTTAATTACTTCCGTAGAAGAGTAACAAATACACAGCGCTATCAAAATAGAACTACAGTGACAAGTCCAGAGAAATTTTTAATCTGCCATTATAGGAATGGTAATAAAAGAAAGAAATGTTTCAAGAAACTGGCTGGTAAACCAGTGAGATTTCAGCTGATGATTAATTTCCTTCCCTTTGGAACAAAGAGATAGAGACCCCTTTCAGTACAAAGGCAGGAACAGGATTCTCAGTCCTCCCTCCAATGGGAGAGAAAGCGGCACGGGATGTGATAATTGATACAGAATAGTGCAAGATTCCCTACAGAATTTCGGAAATTGGCTTAAGAGAAAAATTAATATGAAGTAGAAAGAGGAAAGACTTCTTTAAAAAAATGTTAATTTAGTTTTACCTATAAATTAGTTCTCCAGGAAGAGATGCAGCAAGTCAATTCTTTTAGCAACCTTAATATGAGTTTCCTTCAACTAATGTACCATTTTCTGTCTTCCCTAAGCACACACAAAAGAAACACTCTCTAATTAAACTTTGCAAATTGGAAATTTGAGTTAAAAATAACTCTCTGTGGTTCTGATATGATAGCAGCTAGCCAACGTGCTTTCTTACTGGATGCATTTTAAGTTTATATTGTCTTTGTGCTATTGCTTTTATAGAAAAATCCTCTGGTGATGAAATTCTCTGAGCTAAACCAGTCTGAAAGTCTAGTTAGGGTATGCCTAGCAAGGCCATAAAGTATTGATTAGAGGTCACCTCCTCGCTAAGTATAGCATCAGGTAATGTTACATTTTAGAATTGCATTAAAACAATAAAACATTCTCCAGATATTTCTGTGTTCTCCTACATTAACTATCTACAATAATCAGCATTAAGAAAAAAAAGAATCCTCTGTGCTTGTGCGGTTGTTTTAGCCAGCATGTATGAATTTTGTACACCAAAATAAAATTAGGAATCAGATAAACATCTACATGCCATTAACACCACTATTCTCATTTCCAACCAAACACATTTTTAAGAACTCCTGAAGGGTATCCAAGGCAAAAAAAAAAAAAAAAAATTAATTATGCTTGCTCATGCTAATTCAAGTCAGTTACCTAACAAGGATGTAGGAACATAATCCTTAACTACATAGGCATCAACTTTTATTTCACAGAATCACATTTTAATCAGAACAACCACACCCAATAAGTAAATTGGAGTTATGTGCTCAGATTTCAATTATTTTTTTTTTCTAGAGACTAGAGATGAAAAAATAAGGCAGGCAAGTGCTAATCTTTGGTCTTCAAACCGTTCAGTGAGGGACTGGAAGAAAGTCTTATTTGCCTTACTAATTAATCTTTGCACAGCAGTGATGAACACACACAAAAAGAACAGACAAGGTCACTTAGTACAGAGGTGGAATAGCTCTACACTAACAAGAACCTGAAACTGCTCAGTGAAGATTTTTTTGGTTTTTCAAACAAACATAGCAATTACTTCACTCCATTGTGCCCTGGACTCGGCACTGGTGAGGCCGCACCTTGAATCCTGGGGTCAGTTTTGGGCCCCTCCCCACAAGAAGGACATTGAGGGGCTGGAGCAGGTCCAGAGAAGGGCAACGGAGCTGGGGAAGGGTCTGGAGCACAGGGCTGACGAGGAGCGGCTGAGGGAGCTGGGGGGGTTCAGTCTGGAGAAGAGGAGGCTGAGAGGAGACCTCATCACTCTCTACAGCTGCCTGAAAGGAGGGTGCAGTGAGGGGGGTGCTGGGCTCTGCTCTAAAGTAACAAGTGATGGGACAAGAGGAAATGGCCTCAAGTTGCACCAGGGGAGGTTTAGGCTGGATATTAGAAAAAATTTCTTCACTGGAAGAGTGATGAGGCATTGGAACAGGCTGGCCAGGGCGGGGGTGGGGGCACCATCAGTGGTGGAGTCACCATCCCTGGAGGGGTTCAAGAAACGTGTAGATGTGGTGCTCAGGGACATGGGTTAGTGGGTTGGGTGGGGTTGGGTTGGACTTGATGATCCTTGAGGTCTTTTCCAACCTTAATGATTCTATGATTCCTGTCCTTACAGTTCACAGAATGAGACCAGAGTACCCCAGAGGAAGCCTAACTAAAGATTCACAAAAGACATCCACAAAAGGGAAGAATTCAGTTTACTTGAGCAACTCATTACCTGGCATTTCTTAATTTGACAGCCTGATTTTGCTCATTTGTTAATCTGAACACAGCGAACATATCCGAGAAAGACCATGTGACAGAAATGCTGTATTTAGATAAATAACTCTCAATGTACTTACACAACACGTACTATATACCTATAAGATATACTCAGAAATAAAATACCAATGTCAATGCTGATGAAAAAAAAAGATCTGTGGTTGTAGCTACCACAAATCTAAGTATAACTTGGATGCCTCTCTAAAAACATTTTCTGCACACAGGTACTAAGGTGAAAAAAGCCCTGTGTATAGTAACAGTAAGACTAGTATGTGTATTCTCTTCAGAAGGAATTTTAAAAGTTTAAAAAACCAAAATAAAGCCAAGATGCAGCTCACAGATGGCTCTGTATTTTTTAAATATACAACTACAGCACAAGATAATCCTCTTTATCCAGCTCTTGCTGAAAGGCAGAAATACAGAAATTTAATAACCTTCATACATAAACGCACAGCTAGAACTCAAGAAACATTAACAGTAGAAGCCTCAAGAACTTCTGACGGGTTATAAAAAATTCACAAAGAAGTTTTGTCAATCTTTTACGAGAGAGGAAAACCATAGTTAAAACACTAGTAATTCAACAAGAAGGAGTTAAATCCTTAGCAACCTTAATGCAAACAGTTCTGAAAAAGACACTGGAGATGCCCAGGCACTCTCTTGGTTGGGAGAATGCAGAGTAGAACCCATCTGTATTCTACTATAACTTCACTGAAAGCATTTAAAAGATGCTCCTGCCACAAAACTCTAGAACATAAGGAATTCAGTTCAGGGGGAAGCACAATTTTCGGCACTGACACCACCCCACCCCCCCTTTTTTTTTCCGCTCACATCTCTGAACTCTGTCTTCCGTCCAGTGAATAATAAATCCACCTAAAGGTACTAGAAGCTTCACACTAGAAGCTTTACAAATTGGATCACTGGACTTTTTAACTCTGCAACATATTTACCTTACCTTTCATCCATTTATCAGAGTAATTCATCTATATTTAAAAGCCGATTTACGTAGACAGCAATGCAATCTGGTATTTTTCTTAAGATTTGAAATAAATTATCTTCACAGAATTGCTCGGGTGTGAAGGGGTGTCAGGAGATCATCTGGCTCAAAACAGGGTCAACTAGAGGAAGCTGCTCACAGCCTTGCCAGTCAGGTTTTGAGTATCTTCAAGGACGGAGACTCCAGACCCTCTCTGGGCAATCTGTTCCAGTGTTCAATCACTCTCACAGTGAAGAAGTTCCTCCCATCAGGTACTTACACACACTGATAAGATCTGCCCTGAGCCTTTTGTTATCAAGGCTATGTAATTCTTCCATAAATATGTTCTTTTTATCAGGACTGACCAACACATTGGGTTCCAGAGAAAAAACAATCACACAGAAGAGACCTCTAGAGATCACGTGCTCCAACCTTCTGTTGAAAGCAGGGCTTTATCCAAGGTTATCCAGAGCCTTGTCAAACAGAATCCTGAAAATTTCCAGTGAGGGAGATTCTACCAATTCTCTGGGCAACATATCCCAGTATTCACTCGGGTCTCACAGTGAAGATGCCTCCCTGCCCCGGTCCCTACAACCGGACAATTCTCCCCTGAAGCAGCTTCTGCTCATTGCCTCTTCAACTGTCAACCAGCATCCTTGTGATGACAGGACCTCCATCCGCTCTGCAACTACCCTTTTTGGTATTGGAAGATCATGATGAGATCCACCAAGAAGCCACATTCTCTTAGACTGAAAAAACCCAATCCCTTCAACGTTTCTTCATACATCGAGTTCACTGTTCATCTTGGTGGAGGTGTCCCTTCACAGGACTGTTGCTGGTTTTTCAATCTCTCTCTTGAACTGAGGGCACTGAAACTGGACACAATATTCCTAGCAAGAGCCAGGTAAAGTGGGGTAAATCACATCTCTTGATCTGCTGGCTGTGTTCTTGCTGATGCAGCCCAGGACATAGTTTGCCTTCAGTGCTGACTCAAGCTCAGCTTGCTGTACGCCAAGACCCCAGGCTGTTTTCAGCAGAGCTACAGTCCAAACGGTCAGGTTTCAGCCTATATTGCTCTCGGCACTTTATCTTGTATCCAGGACTTCACATTCGCTTTTGTTAAACTTAATGCAATACTTGTTGCATAGGTCTCTTTGAAGAATGGCTCTTCTTTGTGGCTTATCTGCTGTCCTCCAAGTTCGGTATTGCACACAGACTTGGTGACGATGCATTCCATTCTGTCACCCAGATTGTTTATACAGTTACCAACTAGTATCAGATCCAATACTGACCTTGAGAAACTCATGACCAGCTACCAAGTTCAATTTTGAGCCATTAACCATCACCCTTTCAGCCTGGCAGTTTAGCCAGTTTTCCATCCATCTTGTGGTCCACTGATCCAGACCCGTATCTTATCAACAAAGATGTTCTGGGAGATTGTGACAATGGCTTGCTAGGATCAGGTAGATGATATGACACCCAGAGCTCTCCCCTTATTAACTATGCAAATTGTTTCACCATGGAAGCCAGTCAGGTTGGTCAAGCATGATTTATCCTCAGTAAATCCATGGTGCCTTTTCTTAACCACTTTCTTGACCTTTGGTGTGCCTTGAAATAGCTTCTACAAGGGCTAGTGCTACAATTTTCCCAGGGCCTCAATTAATGCTGGCTGGTCTGTACTTTCTGGATCTTCCACTTTGTCTTTTCTGTAGACGGGTGTAGTATTTGCCCTTTTCCAGTCATTTGGTACCTCTGATCTCCACAGCTTTCAAAGACGACACAGTGGCTTTGAATAATGTCAGCCAACTCCCAGCATCTTTGGATACATCCCATCAGGTCTTTTCTATTCATGATGAAAAATGGAGGCAATTTTTGGAGCAACACTAATATTAAAAGATATTATCTAACAAGGAGTTGAGTCCTTTTGGATGGGCACTAACTGAATCTGAACAAGGTATTATGACTACATGGAGACTGAAGAGCAAGAAAATGCCATAGGATTTGAAGTCAGCATTCTCCACTATGACTCTGGAAACAAGCTGAATATGCAGGGTATGAAAAGCATCACTCTGTACTTGAAAAAGGGCCCATGAGCAAAATGGGATAGCATTTATCTACCTAATAACAGATACTATATCTTAAAAGCAAAAATCAAGAAGGAGGTGTTATACGTATTTAGAAATTGCATCACTTCACAAGACAAGCTTTCAGAGGCAGCTAAAATTCTTGCTCACAAGACTTGCCAACAATACTGCTGTAGAAGTAGGAATGACCTGGTTATTTCCCTCTCCAGAGTAAACCACATTGTCTCGCCACTGACAAATTAAAATTTCAAATAACTGTACTTTTGTTATTAAAGGCATTTCACAGGACACACCTAAACACAAGCCAACAATGGTGTGACATGACTATCACCTTGGCTTTACAAAAAGACAACTACAAATAACACAATACTGAAGCAAAGGAATAATTTTTTTTTAATATTCTTTAGTTTTTTGCTTTGGTTGTTAGTCCTGGGTTTTCTTTGGACTGAGATCTCAAAGGAAATCTCATTTTCCATAGGGAATATTATGTAGTTTCAAATATTTTAACAAACTGCCTGATCTAGCAGAAAAATGTATCCAGTTTTTTTCCATTATAAGAAGTAATGGATTATACATTTCTTACCTGCTTTCCTGTCTGCGGTAATCTTGCTGCTGTTCTATTCTAATCATCGGCTTCACCATTCCTCGTTCGGCTGTGCTGGATGCTGAGGATGTCCTGTCACCATCAAGCCTGCTGGTGCTCTAATTCAAAACAGCGGGACAGGTGCTTAGCATGCAAACATTGGATTAGCCAGTATTTGTGCTTGGCAGTATTAAAATGAAATGTCAATTTGAAAAGAGATGGCAAAACAGAAGCGAAGAGTACAGCACAGAATCCAGCAGCTCAGCAGATGTTTTCACCGCAACAAAGCATCGAAGAGCACACTTGCAGTTCAAAAGACAACAATAGCCAGCTAGGGGCAGCTATTTGTTAACGCACTGCAAGAACATCTAAGGAAAATTTCAAACATATCTATTTATTATCAATACAAAGTAAGAATTCCTTGTTAAAACTGAAGCTAAGAGGCAAAGTTAATACATTAACAGGTTTAAAACTGGCTATGCTCCCTATCCTTCTTCTGCAGTAGCTCCAAGTGCTTCCATTATTGATCCACACTGTAATTTATTTTGTTCGTAAGGGAAGTCTAACCTGCTAGACAGTACAGGATTTTCCAAGATAAGAAGTGGCCATTCAAACCATGCAATTTTTTATGTACAATTTCATACTTTTTGTCTGTCAGTGCCACAAGCTCCTTAATAGGAAGATTTTAATTTATGATTTCCAATTACGACGAACAGCATCAGAAAGAGGAAGAACATGTTGCTTTAAGCAGCAAAATATGTAGCAACTATTTTTCAGTATAAACACCTGAAACAAAACATCCGTAAACTATGTAGTGTTTCCACACTTCCTAAGAAATTTCTAGGACTAAATAATTTGCTTTGACACTAGAAAACCTATCAAAAAGTGCATCTCAAAACAAGAGTTTGAACAAAATAGTTCTTTTCAGTATGACATGCCAATCCATGAATCACTTTTCATCACTAGCTCTCAGAGAACTTTCATTAAAGTTATTGTTACGCCTTTTCCAAACAGAAAGGCAAACTCAAAAGAGCAACTGTTAAACCAGTGATCCACCAGTGATTTAACAAGATGCCATGCACATTCTCAAGGAGTACAACTCAAAAAATTTTTTATTTTCCCAAGCTTCCCTAGGTCCACTAAAACTATTTTTCTAGTGAGTGAAAAGAATGAGGGACGCTATGTGACAATGTCAGTAATTCCAATTCTGAGCAATTTTGAGGCATTTTAACAGTTTACAAGGTTTCTTCTTTTATTCCCTTCCAAAATGTCACTAAATAAATTCCTATCAGAGGTAAAGAATGCATTCAAGAGAAAAGAAAGCATTGTCATCAACAAAGCTACAAAGAAAGGAGAAAAACCGAACCAGAAGTCTGTGGTAAGAAAAAAAAAATTTGAAGACTAACAAATATACTCCAAAGCTATCATTGTTAATACTTACGCTGCCACACCATTATCACTGAATTTCTTTACAAGTATCCCAATTTCATAATAGTGGTAACAAAACATAAAAGGAAATGCATTTCATCCTGTTGAAATAATTCGTTCTCTCACTTCATCCGAGGCGTGTGATCACAGCACTAAGGCAGGCATTAACCACTGCACCACTTTATTTGTTTGCTCTTGGCAAATGCAACTCCGGCACAGAATTTATGAACAGAAAGACAGTGCAGAAACAAAGCAAGAAAATAGTATCACCTCATAAAATGTTTATGACTGCAGAGACAATTTGTTTAGTCAATGTGAGTACAGGAGCTCTATTAAAGTCAAAAGTCACATCCATTAAATTTTAAAAGCCTAGTTAAATTAAAATTGAATAGCCTTTCACATTTTGTATAAAACATTTATTTACCCTATCACAGATGGTAATAGTCATATGCTACAACACACGAGCTAATACTGTATAATTTCTAATATGAACCTCTGCCTGCATGTAAGCTGCCTTTAATAGGTCAGTTTGGGGAGAAACTATTCCAGGCTTAAGGAGTTTCTCTTTCTAAAAAAAAAAAAAAAGTTACTACTCCTGGCATGGAATGCATGTCAAACGCTAACACAAACTTAAACGGAACAGTTTGGGTGGGGAAGGGGGGGAAATGCAGATGATACCCAAGCCCACCCAAACCAGGACACGTCTGGGGAGAATGCTGAACTGGCCGCACTGCACCCGATCTTTTATTATCTATTGCTGATTTAGTCGGAATATAATACCTTGCTTGCTGGTAGTGCTGTTCCACTGTGAACATCTCCCTCCAGATCAAAAGTGGTTTCCTGAACAGCTCTAAAAGCAAGATAACAGTTCAAGTACTTTTGAAAAATTATGTTGTTAAACATTTAACAAACAAGGAACAGAACAGCTAAAATTAATAAATAAAAATGCAAGAGGTATACCATGAGTCTAGTTAACATTCACTTTTTAAAACAGTCTCAGCTCCTTATATATAAGCACTACAAATATTTATACAGATCATTTCCTTCAGAAAAACATTCTTAGTTACATTTTTTCCCCAGTGAAGTGAGAAAATATAACTACACACAAACATAAGTAATATAAAACTCACTGCAGCAGTGAATTGCTACAATTTTTTGCTAAGCTCTTCAGTACTAAGTGTACAACAATCTTGAAAATGTAAATAATCTATACATCATAGTAATGCATTTTATTATCTGCTCATTTTAAAGATTTATACAATATTTGATGGTTCAAGCTGCAATAGCCTTTTGCCAAAGATTCTGCCGTCCACGTAAAGCTCTGCAGTAGAACAGTGCTTTGCGTTGACTATGTAAACCCGCGAGAGCATTTGTTTGTTATCTGCAGGCTAGATGTAGAATGAACTCAAGACTTAAGCAAAAATATTACGTTACATGTAAATGTCGGAAGTCTTCCTGCAGACAAGTCCTACAACAAGCACACAGTGTAATTCCACATTAAGCGGAGAAAAAATAATAAAGCTTAAAGTGTACATCTATATCAACTCGACAGATTAGCCAGAAGAGCCTCTTTTCCTAGGTATCTTCCTCTTGTCCATCTCCAAGTGAATTTGTTTTCTAAACCACAGTATACTACAACAGTACTCTCATTTGGATCAGAGAGGATGAAAGATATGATGTATTTTATTCCATGCTATACAGTCTGATTTTAAGACTGTTTTTCCTGGATATTTCTCTAGCCACTGAACAGAATACCTGAGCCCCTACAAGTCACTAAATCCATAATAAATATTTTTATTATGGAGCTATTAAAAATATGAATATACAGAGAAATAACAGGATGGACTCCTGGACTTGCAACACAGAAATTAAAAAATAAGTAATCACACTGTAAAAAAAGATTGGTATTTTGAGACACTTAATTCCCTGTCTTGATAGTCTCATTTTGTGACTACGCTACTTAATTTCCAAATGCTTCTAGTGGAATTTTAAATCTTACTATCTCAGAAAAAAACAAAACAGGCTCTCTGAAAACATTCATCTAATTCTTTACTTTTCCTGGAGGCTAGACGAACTTTAAAATACATTAAAATAAGGCATTCCACTGTTTTCAACACAGAAGTGAGCGTCAGGAGAACTTGTCTGAATATGTCATAATGAGAAAGATACGTGCTAATCCTAAAAAAAATCACAAGGTGGAGCTCAAGTATTAAAGTAGTTATTAAATAGCTAACACTTAAAAGCAGCTACTCAGAACTCATTTAAAGTCATACTCTAGTCACAGGCCATTTATAATCCTCTCATTGTCTAATTTTTCCAGGCTCCTCCCTTCACCTCAGTGGGAATAAATGGTTGTACTCACCCAGTTTTGTGTCTTGGACCTTTGACCATAAGACTTGCATCAATAGGTCTTTTAGGAATAATATGGTCCTGAGTGGGATCCACAAACTTAAATACATGAGATGACCCAAACTGAACCTTCATTCCACTCTGCAGCATAGTGGTTTCTGAAATACGCTGACCTTCTACGTAGGTTTCAGCATCAATGCTTCTCGGGGTTACAGTAACAACTCCATCCATATTAGTGAGGTCACAATGATGAGGCTGAATTCCTGGACCAAATAACTGGAAATAGAATTAATAACATGGAATAAACTGAATTATACTGCAGCAGAAACTGAAACAAAAAGATTGAGCTGCCGCTTACCCTATTTACAGACTAGTAAATTAACTTCGCTTGCGTATGGATTTAGCAGAGATAAGCGGTACTAATATCAGTTGAGTTTCACTTCAATTTTCCTTGCAACAGAAATCATAAAGCACACATTTAACTAAAATGTGTTGCAGAAATCCCTTAAAAGTTTTTCGCTTTTTTGGTCATATGCTGTTCAGAACTGTTTTCTTCCACTTGCTGTTTTGACACGAAATCACAATGCAAGTATTTACAATTCAACTGACGTGGACTCAGGGTTCTAGAAGAGGAATGAACTTCATAAGAAACTATGCTTGTTTTATAGATTTAAGAAATCCTACCTAACTCAAAGGGGTTGAGAGTAGGACTTGAAAGCCATTAAGCAGTCAGGATAACACCGATATGTACCATTTGATCCAGTGATGAAAAAGAATACCCCAGTTTAAATAATGAAACCCTTACTTTCCTCTCTTTTAAAGCAAGAGAGGAAATAAATCAAGAGTTATGACTATTAGCATGAAATTGTAGCAATAGTCTACCCTTCTAGCTTTAAAGGGTATTCACAGAATATTTTACTAGTTTCCACAATTACACAGATATCGGATCAATTCTGCCATCTGAGTCTGCTTTTTTTCCGTACCTGAATGGAATTGTCATCAAATTTTTCAGTTCCAACTTCAGTGACACTTAATTGTAGACGATAGAGCTTTGGCTTATCTCTGGAGTCAGAACCATCTGCAGAGCAAATGACAAATATTAATGTGCAAGTTATTAAAGCTGAAATACTCACACAATATTTCTACATGAGTGCAATTTAGTTCAGAGTAGCACTGTTCACCAGAAAAACTAACTCAGTGACGTTCTTTCAAGGTTTGTTGGGATCTCAGTTGTTCATTGTAGTGTGCAAACACTGAAAGTAGACACAGCCCACTCAGAGCAGCTGTTAACTGCACGGGGATAGAACAAAGTCATCAAGAACTACTCTTCTGAATATACTTTGAACAACTTTCTCCATTTCCTCAGTAGTTTAAGCAATACAATTTCCGTTCATCTCTAAGTTTGATGTATACCAATATGGGTTTAAAAGATTTAGAAAATAAGATATCCGCAGAACTCTATAATAATAGATTTATTGATCTTACTGAAAGTACAGGTTATCAGCAGCATCTACTGTCAGGTGGCCAACATGCCGAACTGTTTCCTACTCATCAGATACTGTATTAGGATGACATTAAAAGAGAATCTTACAAAATGTTTACCTATGACAGCTTTAATCTTGATATACAGGACTGCAGCGCTTCTGGCCCTATCTCTATAGTTTAATTGACTTATATTTTCAGCTTACACAAAATGAGGTCAAAGATAAAGTTCATCTTCCTCCTCCTCCCAGGAGAACATATTGTCCAAAGAGAATAAAATTTTGCAAGATACACTGGGTGCAGCAAGGGATTTAGCTGCTGCCTTCACAGGCTGACACAGATGGGTTTTGGGGTACATATAAATCCTCCCCACTTCCCAGAAAATACTCAGACTTTAAATACTATCAGATACTGAATTAATACTGTCACTTCTCACTTCTCTCCAATTTCTCCTCCAAAGAGAGGATGCAAAAAGTGAAGGCTACAAGACAAAGAATGTCTTACCTATGGACATGAGCAATGATTTCAAAGTTATCCCCCAAAAGCATTAGAGAACACTACTAAAGCCATGGCACAGACAGTGATATTGTCTTCAGTGGGATACTAGTCAGCTTCACATTTTAAATGAAAGTCAATATAAACAGAACTTCCATAAATCTAACTGTAAACTTCCAGCATTACGACCAGGATCTGTTTATTAAAATCAGAATGCAAGGCATTTAACTGTAAAATTTCACTATTATCTATGAAATCATCTATCAAACCCTCAATGAACAGTATTTAAAGGAATTGAAAGTCAACAGCACAGGGAAACCTTAGAGTTAAGAACCATACACTGACTAAAGCAGAAGATACAAAGAAAGAAAGGCAACAGTACAAAAAAAACAGAAAACACAAAGTGAACGTGGTGGGGGGAAGAAGCTGCATTATCAATGAAGAATGAGACCAACAGAGCTTCACATGATTTTTGACACAGGGAAAAGTGTAATGGGTGCTCCTCACAGTAAGCTTCTCCTGGGGTGTTACAGGGACATAAAAATGGTATCAGAGACAGTCCGTAGACTAGGACTATAAATAACAACATTAAGTGCTGGTACTACAGTAATATCCAGTTATTGAACATGTTTAGAATCGCTATTGCAATAACAGTATGTCATCCATCACAAAACCAGTATTAAACATAAGAGCACTCAGTCCTCTGAACAATTTCATGTACAGGGATAAGCCTTTTATTAAATCCCAATATCTCAATCTATGGTGACATACATTTACTATCACTGTACACTAAAAAAAAAGTAATGTTAATGCAGTATCTTCATCAATTTAAATTCCGTGCAGTTTTTAATACTTAACAATGCTGATCAGAAATTATATGGCTGCATCTTCCATGTCACCAAATGCAGACAGGTAATAAATACACTACTGAGTACATCTGGCAGCTTACACCCAATTATCTGCATTGTTCTTATGTCTCCCCAAACTTACACATCAAAACCTGGAGTAGCTCCTTAATTTATTTTTTTTTTATGAATCCAAAAGTCAAACATTTCCTCCTCCTACCCAGATCCCCCGGTTTGGTAAAACTGGCACCCAAAAGACACAAGATTCACTTTGGAAGCAAGGACCCTTATTCAACTTGCAAAAATCCTCCAATTTCAAAAGTCAGGGGCATAAAAGTCAGGGCTGGTTATCTAGGGCTTTTGTTCTTAATTTCTTATGGCACTTTCTCCTAAGCCTTTCATATACAGATTAGAGAACAGGCTTTACAGTATAGTGATTTTATACTTCCCACAGCCCCATACTTTTTCATTTTTGACATCTTAAAAAGAAAAAAACTTTCAAATATTTCCCCATATTTCTGAAACAGTCTGTAAACTACATGACAAAATATCATGTTTTTCAAGTGTTTATTTAAGGTAACTTCTGCTTCTCAGTCCTGAGTACAGCACTTGTGGATGATCGATTAATTCCACGTTCCTGCTAATAAACGTTTACCTCACACCACCACATATCCTCCATACAGATGCAGGTAATGTAAAATGTGCTTTCATATACAAAATGCATTTTAGTATCACAATGTTTCTGCTGAGGCAAATTAAGACTGTTCTGTCTCAATGGAGTATCCAATGTAACAAGAAAACACCTACTTTAAAGCCACAGGACTAGATACATTTCTTCTTTTTTTTTTTTGTTCCCAAGGAAAACAAGAAAAATTCCAAGGAGCTACTGAAAATTATACAGAGCACACATGCAATCATCCATCAGTAAAAGCCAATTTCTCCAGTAAAAGCTATCTTAATCTTGAGGAGAATTACTACCAATTCTGAAAGGGCTGAAAGGCCTTTTTGTTCTAGGGGAGGGATGCAGGAAGGAAGGCTGTGTGATACCACAATGTAAATTCTTGTATTTCCTGTTTTTCAACAGCTGGAAGCTCACCTAAATGCTGTTTGGCTTGCATTCCTCCTGACTCACTACAGCGGGATGTGGATTCTGCCATACCTAAGGCAAATTCCCTGCTCCCCAAACTGTGACAGTCCAAGAAGACTGTTCTTAGCCTCTAAGGACCAAACTCTGGTTCAGAAAGGTGGTACATATGATCTAAGTCATACGACTTAAGGTCCAGAATCTGTGGGGGAGAAGAAGGGAGTAATATATTTGGCATTTTTATCTAACACAACAATAATTTTCTTTTAATTCAGAAATTTGAAGGTCTCAAGAGAGATGGGCATTAATAAACAATCCAGAAGAAGCAGTAAGAGGCATAAGGAAGATGCATGAATACCATACAAACGTGTTCACTTTATATGCGTGCATAAGTAAACACATGGCATGGAAGAAAGATGGCCTGTATTCTAGTCATGACACCCACGAATTGGAAAAATGAACTGGAAGCTGCTTTCCAGTCGTGCCTCCGAGACACGAGCTGAAAAGGCAAGAACTAGGATTCAAGAGACCAAGTTAGCCACTAACGCGTACATGAAACTTGAATTACCTGATAAAGCTCTTCCCAGCGATATCATATGAGGGGTTCAGATAAACTTGGTACGGTTTGTACTTGAAATAAGTTTGACAAGTGACATTCCCCCCACGACAGAAGTACACATCCAAAGATCCATGCAGATCTGTGTATTCTGCCTATCACAGATTGAAAACTTGGATTTCAAGAGGTAACCCTCCATCAGAAAGCAGAGCTTGTCACCAAAGACCAGGCAGGAAACAGCGATTTCGAAAAAAGGGTTTTTCAAAAACACTAAAGCGTGTAAATGTACAGTAAAACCCACTATAAAACACACAGAGGAGAGTGAGAAGATGCACAGGATGTTACTATTCACCTCTAGCGAAACTGGTGATGTAAAACCTGTGAGAACTGTGGCTGTCACTTTCCATGCTCAGGATGCAAGCCGGATAGATTTCATGACTGGGTTATGTAGTTAGGAGTCAACACTCACACTTCAAATAGCAATGTTCTAAGAAAGAACTGCGTAGTGAAGTGAACAGCCACTGTAAGCACATCAACTCAGTGATTCATAACACCAGTGGACATTTCTGATCATCAGAAAAAGACAAGACAGGCCTCCCTTCATGGATACGGATTTTAAATGCATTACTTCACCACTAAAAGGTGAACCCTACACTACTTCAGAGACGATAATTTGAAATTGATTTCGCTAATTCAATGCTTGAGACAATGCTGGGAAACAGTATTGACTTAAAACCAGACTAAACCAAATGATGAATATCTGATCATCGAAAACAAACAAGCCCAAAGTTGAACAAAACCATCCACACAAGGGACTGAGCCTATTGATTTTAAAATTAGTTAAATCCACATTTGGGAAGCAGCAGATTTCCTGTACAAGTGCTAAGAGTTTAGACAGCAGAAGATTGGTTTGGCAGATTCGAAATATCACGTTGAATTCAGGAGATAAAATTCTGCTATGAAATTTCAGACAAGATGTGCACTTCCAGCAGAAAGAGCCAACAGTAAACATTTTTGATGAAGGAAGATTCAGTGAGGAATGTGACAGACAATAAAACTGCTTCAAACTAATGTGTCACCACATACCACACTGCAGCTCTGTTCTCAGAAAGAAGGCTGCCCAGGGAAGCCACCCTGGCCAAGGCTTTCGAGCTTCTCCAGCCTCCTGTAATTCTTCCTGAGTTGTTATACCCGCATATCCTCAGCATCTCCCATCACTGCCAATTCTACAGCTCAGGGTTGCTTTTTTTTGTGATGAAGCAGGGAGAAAAGCCTTAAGGTTTTGCCCTTTTTTTTTTTTAAAACGCTTTATAATTTTTATTTCAGGCTTGCAGGATAAATCCCAGAGGCTCACATCCTAAAAAAATGGCTTTCTGTAATTTTTCTCAGTCTTTAAATAGTATGATTGAACAACTGAAGTTACTAACACCCCTGAACTCATCAGCAGACATATTCACAGATAACCTAGACAGTATCAGCTGTTCAAAGCGCTGATATATCTCACTTCAGTCTATCCAGTCTATTTCTATTGCTGTCAGATTCATCCCAGTTTATTGGTTCATTTACATGACTTGGAAGGCAGAAACAAGTGCTGATTGACACACTGACAGCCACAAGGGTGCTATGGACCACCACATAGCAGAAAGTGAGGACACTTTACCAGTGGGTCCAAACCCTGTTTCACGCAAAAATCATGATGGATTTCATGCACTGCATCAATGTGGTCAAACACTGAAAAGCACAGTTAAGTTCCATGCCATTTACCCAATTCACTTTTTAACTATGATTTCTGCAAGCAGAAAGATCAAAGAACAGTTTTCTGTCTACCCCAACACGGCTTGTTAACCTTAGCTGGAAGGTTGAACTCTTTGGACGGTAGCACATTCATGATCTGTTTGATGTTTGTTCCCAGAATAATTAAATGGCAGCTGACAAGACAGATAACTAACTCACAGAAGCAGTCCCTTGGAAAAAAAAGTAAGGTAAGCAAGACAGCCTTTCACTTGTCAAAAAGAAACAAAAGATTTACAGGCAGCAATGTTTTTAGTGACTAATGAGAGAACGGTATTAAATACAGCGTTACCTTCATAAGCGTGATAGTTGTAGTAGGCAAAGTGATTCCTTCTCCCTGGGGTTAGAAACACATGCAGAGGACCCAGGTGAAGGCAGCACCAGCAGGACAGATACCATGCAGAACATGCGGAAGAGGGCAGGAAAAGAAAAGACAGGAAAGGGTGAAACTGTAACCAGACAACACTTCTTCAATTTATAAGGATGAAGTGCATTAAACTAAACTTTTTCAACTTTAGAAACTTTTAGAAATTGCGTAGAATATAAAGACATCAGTACTACAAAGCTACCGAATGAAACAATCCTTATTGTTTAGAGAAGTGACAACAAGCTGTTAGAAAAAATACATGAACAGGTCAGTCCCAAAGTGCAAAGGCACAGCATCGCCACCTGTGGCATTTCAGACTGGTTTTCCTCTCTCAGTCAATGGATGTCTTGCTCCACTGCCCAAGCACAATGTTTTAATACTAAAGCAATGAGGCTCCGTGAAGAGCTAAGAGTTTAGAGCACAAAAAAAGAAATGGAAAGTACTATTAAAAGAACCCAAAAATATTAATAGGCAAATCAAACCTCATCATATAAAACACAATATAAAATACACTTGATATATTCTGTGTACTTCTAATTTCATCTGGCTTTTAAAAACAAAAACAAACAAACAAAAAAACCCCTAAAACCCCATCCAAAGCCCCCACACTATTTGACTACGAATTTAACCATTTCTTGGACTTCTAGTCAAAGTTTTCAGCACCATTTTCCAACCTTGCTTCCCAAAAGGTAAATAACCAGACTTTAAATTGTAAATTACTTGCTCGGATATCTGAGTATACCCAAGTTACACTTGACAGGAAAAAGAGCTGCCAGTAACTAAACCACCAAAAATGAAAGTCCATATCCAAATCTTTAAACATGAAGACAATAAAAATTCAAAAGTAGAAGTTGTACGTGTTTGATCAGTTGTTGGGCTATAAACAATCAAGCTCCCCGGCTGTTCCTAGATCATAAAATTAACAGTAAATTACAATGCAGCCCAGAGAGCTGGAATGATGACAAAATAAAGCCCAGCCTTGTTAGTGATTTGAAGGTTCCATACAGGCTGAAAAATGTTTAGCAAATAAGTTTGATTTTAAAATTCGTGTTCTTGACCTTCTAAAAAATGTATTTTTCATGTACAGCACTGTCAAATGTATCTTACTAGGTATGCTACAGTATACTTCTGAGTGTAAAATAAACCAGACATAAGCGGTGTTTTTCTGGTTCCTCCACCAAATCACAAAGCGACATGTTAAACTATTTCCCTTATTACTGAGTTTTAAACCGCAAAATCCAAAGGAAGTTGAAGATTTAATGATTTTTTTTAAACACTTCATACTTGCAACCATGCTAATAGAGACAAAGTCTTAGTCACTCATTTCTCCCCTTTTTTTTTTTACTTCAAACATTTGCCACTACTATTTTGATATTATAGCGATATGCAGCCCTACCTCTAGATAGCTCCAGTTCAGAATCTGACACGAGAAGAACAACTGATGCAGCATTCACTTACATTGCCAACAGACTTTCTTGTGCTTCCAATGAAAGTCTTATTTTTGGAAAATCTAAATGACCATTACTTAATATGGAATGTATTGTAGTTATTTACATTACTAGACAACCAGAAATTCTTACCTGGACTTAATTCTACCAGGTATGGTAGTTTCTCAGGAGGAAGGCAAGAGCCATAGCCAGACCCGTCAACTCTGTCCTTCCCCTTTAATGGCTTTCCGTCAGTTATTTTCTTGGATTTCTTTGGGACATAATCAGGAGGTCGCCTTTTCAACTGAAAGACTAGTATTCCTAAAACACAGTATTATACATCTTTTGAGTCTTGGTTTCAGTGAACAAGCACACATCTAACATCTACTAATATGTAAGTGTTCCACGGGAATACTTTCAGCTTACTAAGTTTCTGATACCTCTTTATGTAGTTATTTTTAAGTTAAAACTATTTAAAAGGTTAACAGCATGCTTCTCCAAAGTGGATAATTTAGAAACTTTAAGACAAAATGTAAAACCCTCCTACTGTCTCAAGATGTATTACTACAAACAGTGCTGATTGAAATAGCAAATAACCCTAAAAGCACCTAGTATTAAAAGTGCCTGAAAACAAAACACTTAATAGTAGATGTTCTAATTTTGTACTTTACAGGGGGTCCACACCATGGCTGACAACACCCAAGGCACAAGAATCTGTTAAAGCTTTTTAGACATACCTTTATCACTAGGCCACTCCCTGAATATCTGCAGTGGACACTCATCATCATCAAGAATAGTTTCTTTAGCACCTTTATCATCACAGTGCTGAGCACCAGGAGGCAGCATGACCTAGAAAAGAACCATTATCAGTTTTCAGAGCTGTCAGTGGACAATTAGAACAGACGATTCGGGAGCATATCTTGTGTTTGGTTTTTGGGTTTTTTTTTCATAACAAGAGATAAATCAAAATAATTCAGTAATTTGAAATGCATTTTGCTTTCCATGGCTTTTTACAACTCTGTTTTTTGCTTCATTAAGAGTTGAATCGCACATCCCAGAACACCGGATATATTTTAAAAAGCGAAGGAAAGCAAGTTACACTTAAGGAAGACAAGACCATCTTCCACTAAACAAAATCACTCCAATTTCTCAACAGACAGGGAAAAAAAAATTATCTGTGGAGTTAAAAAAACAAAACTGAAGTTTCCTGTATTATCTCACACACTTGAATCAGCCTTCCATTTTGCTAATGCCATTCCGTTAGCGCATCATGCAAGTACCTTCAGAAATGGCAAGACAAGCTGCCAAAGACAATGCTGAGATACCTCCTGCATCCTTGTCTTACTGACCTTTACCCAGTCTCCACAGAGACTAAGGGCACGACTGGAGCATTTCACACAACTGCTTCATGCTGTCTGGCTTTCAGGAAGAACCAAACCCAAGTACACTTTGGGAACAGAACCACAGACTGTTCGTAACTTTTACAGCTCTATCGTTCCAAGATACAGGAAAGGGGAAGATGTGATTCATGAGTTCTGACTCTAAAGGAGACAGAGTCTGTGATTTCATGCACATTTGCATTACTGCTCCCCACAGTGATGAAGCACAAAAAACAACGACAGGCAGCACTGCCGTGCCTGAGTACCTTCTAAAGTCTTTCAAAGACACGTCTGAATAAGAAAATAAAATACAATACATTTCACTCCCTCATTTGTGATTCTGACAACGTTATTTAAATTCATAGACAGCTCTATTTTAAACAAACTATTCCAAATTATTCCCATCTCCGAACTATGACCCAGGCAACACCTTCTGAAGTAACGCAGCTATTGGTTTCCGCACCCTGCTATGGCGCAGCCCTCAAGAGGCTTTCCACTCTCATTTGTCGCCTCCTCTCCACACTCATTTCAGTATTAACTAAGTTCTCACAGATCCACCTCAAATATCCTTTCATCTTCTTCCAAGCAGGAAACAAGTACACTTAAGATCAAAAGAATGTAATCAAGTCATTGGCCTTTACTTAAAATATTTTCTATGCAAAACCTAGCTAAACATAGGACTAATTCAACTACCTTTAATTACATTTTCAAATAGACAAGATATTATAAAATGAGGAAAACATTAAAATGTATAAACCAAAGGGAAACAAACACATCTGCACTCAAATCTTATCTTGCCAAACCACTCTTTTCTATTTCACATTTCAGATTTTAAAATCAATTATACCTAAGGGCTGATTTTGATTAGCTAATTAAAGTAACACCACGCTTCAAGCCTTATTCAACAAGCAGCAATTTTTAAATTCCAAAGCCCTCGAGAGACAAGGTAACTAGTTACAAGACAAGAACTACACGCTGCAGCAGGAGTATCGGGGCTGGCAAATACTGCACTGGGGAGCAAATCAAAGAAAACCCAGATGGAGTGAAGTTAGAGGACAGATGGGATATAAATACATAGGTGCAACTACTTGACCCCAATACTAGTGCCTTGGAACTTGGATGAGCACCTGTGCTTGGCATTGGACTTAGCGGCAACAATGGTTATCTAGGCAAGTTAGAGAAGAGGGGTCACAAAAGCACTAATCCCCTCATCCTCCTAGCCAGTTCCCATTCCTCTTGTCCCCCAGGAAGTGTGAGCCAGTAACTCAGCCATACCTCACTTGAAGAGTGTGAAACCTCACCTACAGAAAGACACAAAACACATCTGAGCTCATAGAATCACAGAATCACTAAGGCTGGACAAGACCTCAAGGATCATCAAGTCCAACCGTCAACCCAACACCACCCAACCCACTAACCCATGTCCCCAAGCACCACATCTACACGTTTCTTGACCCCCTCCAGGGATGGTGACTCCACCACTGCCCTGGGCAGCCTGTTCCAATGCCTCATCACTCTTCCAGTGAAGAAAATTTTTCTGATATCCAGCCTAGACCTCCCCTGGCGCAACTTGAGGCCATTTCCTCTTGTCCCATCACTTGTTACTTTAGAGCAGAGCCCAGCACCCCCCTCACTGCACCCTCCTTTCAGGCAGCTGTAGAGAGTGATGAGGTCTCCTCTCAGCCTCCTCTTCTCCAGACTAAACACCCCCAGCTCCCTCAGCCGCTCCTCGTCAGTCCTGTGCTCCAGACCCTTCATACAGGCCTCGAGGCTTCTAATCGTGGTGAAGCTATTTTAGAAACCATCTCTATGTTTTAGGCAAATGCTGCCTCAGCGTGACCCACAAAGCTGAAATCCCTACACTTTAGAAGAACAGAAAAACACGGAAACAAGCTGATATGATGACCGAGTTTTGGCTAATGGGTAGAGATTTGCTTTCATTTTGAAAAACTGAAGATCCAGTTAAATATCCTTTCATCCATACAGACTACTGAGATCAGGCACTGACATTTCCCTGATTTCTGCAACTGCATAGCACATGGAGATGGGTAAAACCAGCTTAAGATCACACATCTTGGAAGCAAGTTGTCAGCTGACAACCTATGAACTGAAACAAATTCCTAACAGATAATTAGGAAGAATATACTCTGCTTCCTCATAATTGCATTCATAAGCATATACAAATTATCATCAAGTCATTCCAATCTATATTTCTTCGTTTAGAATGCAGTGAAACATGCAGCAAATACGAGCCAAGAAATTTAAATGAAGTCCACAGCAACTTAGGACTTCACTTCCAAGGCATTTGTGGGGATAAACAGGTAAGAGAAAATAATACTCAAATATTTAAGCCCCCGTGGTAAGTAACAGCTATAGATGAAGTTATCAGATCTATCCTCAGCAAAAGTTTCACACAAAAAACCCCATACTATAATAGGTCTTCAATAAGCTCTTTTGCAATTTTAATGTTTTTTAAATAAAATTTAAATAACACAGCTGCTCTATGTTTTAATATACCTGCTTACTCAAATGAATTAATTCTCCATTTTCCTTATAAGTTGAGAACACAAGCTCTTTACATGTCCCTGAGAAAAACCAAGACAACAGAAATCCCCCAAAAAAATGTTTAATTCCTCACATCTCTAAAGTCTCCTTAAAAAAAAAAACCAAAACCAAAACTAATCACCATGAACTGTATGGTTTTGCTTGACATTACAAAAAAGTTATTCATGCCTTAAAATTGAGTAAAATATAAGAGCAAGCTAAAACAAAAGACTAAGCATGATTCTGCTTTTAAGAGTTAACTGGTTTGCTGCATGCCTCAAGTCTTATGCCCTAAGTGAATAATCGCAGGTAGCTTGCAAGACTGTCTAATTAATCTGACATCTTGAGAGATGTGCAGTGAACCCCGTATTATTCAGGGAAACTCAAACCAAGCAAACTGAAACAAACTTGTATTTATTTGACTACACAGAAAAGCACTTTAGAAGTGGGCACAAAGGTACAGCCCAATACACCACAAACCAGGGCGTGAAAACAAGCAACTAACATGAAACTGCCATTTACAATGGGAGCTGTCAATGGGAAGTGTTTAGAAAACATTCTTAAAACGTTCATCTCTCAGCTGAGACTTCAGAAGTGAGTGAACTTTATTACAGGTACTTATGCAGTGTTCTAAAGGTCATATAACTTAAAATCCACCTTCATAGTGAAGTAAACGTCAACTACTTAAGGTTTCGTTGACAACACTTCACTTGCCACCCAAAGAGAACAAAACATTCAAAAATCCCAACCACTAAGAAACTGAAGTTATATGCAAGATAAATTTGTCTTCCACAGAACACTACAAAGCGTCAGAAGAACAGGGGCAAAAGCCCACCAGGGGTAAAGAACAGCTGTGAGAGTAAAGGAGTACCAATGGCTACGAGCCCTGTTCAGCCCTGGATTTGTGAGCTTCCAAAAAAGAAAACAGTGATGAAAGCCTCATCAAGCTAAAGCTAGGACATTTTAATCATTCAAGGAAGGAAAGCAATTTCATAAAATATTTGGCAAAAAATAGATTTTAAAGTTAGGTTAAAAATACTCAACTTTATCGAAAAAGGAAGGATGATCATATCTAAAACCCAACCACTGTATTTAGCAGAGGCACTGAGAAAGGCCAAGTAGATTGCAGCCAACCACAATGACTTACGGTGCACAAAATGGCAAGGTCTTCTACACTTCAAGGAATAAAAAAAGATCTGCTACTAGCTAATGAAGACCACTCACGCATTTCAAACAAACATAAGCACACAATTAATGTCAGTATAGAAGCTTTCTACAAAAAGATGTGTTGCTCAGAAAAGACAAAATATTTTCCAGAAGTGCTTTCCAGAAAACAAAATTTCAATCGATTTGCTTCACAGTAAAGACTGTGAATCTTTCCTGAGATCAAAGTAACATTCCTCAGACCATTTTCTACATTAAACATCCCCACACAAGATCAGAGAAAAAGGGAAGGTGAGAGAGAACACCACCACAGTGACTCGCAACAGTTCCCCTCATCAGTCTGCAATCAGTTCAATAAATTCCTGAAAATATAAATAGTTCATGATACCTCGTAATACTCTAACTCTGAACTAAACAGACCGATGCAAAACTATCCTCCAAATTCAGTCACAATGTCTCTGCTGTAGCCGACAATTCTCTCAAACCAGCAGAAAAATTAGTGTGTCAAATCAGCAGCCTATTTAATAAGATCAGTGACTGAGAATCATTAATTTAATTTATAGAACCCACGATACAAAGATAATTTTCATAATTAAAACAACACATAAAAAAACCCACTTTGCAGCCAAAACTGAGAATCAATTTTTAATATGCTGTGTAATAAAAAAACGCCTATTACTTACAGAATTATTCCCCTCTGTAATAAAAACCTAGGTAAAATTTTACTGAAGTAAAATTAACTTTCACAGTTGGCACCCCAATTACAGGTTAGTGAATACAAGGGTAAAATGACCAGAACTTCACTAAAAATATGTCTAGAATTAAGACAAAACTTTTGAAGCAATAAAAACTAAGATTAGTCCACTGTTAAAAAAACCACAAAAGCACTACCACTGTATGTTTTCCTTATTACTACTTAGAACAAACATGTCAATTCCCAGCTGATGAGACCACCAGAGGCTGTAAGCACAGCGAAAGTAGACACTTGGGTTACTCAAAGATACCATTAAAAAAAAAAAAATTTGCTTTCCAATTTTTTTAGATACATCCATGTCCTTTAGAGCAGCTAGAAAGTGCAGGGAATAGCAAATACTAGAGGCTTCCTTACTGTATTCCAGTGGCACTGGAGAAGGGGCAGGGGAAGAGAGCCCAGTATGACAAACATTTTCCCTTTCTTTCATCATTTCAAGGAGCAAAAAATCCAAGTTTATTAGACAAGTCATAGTCAGAAATGTAATCAAAGATTTGACTCAAACAAGGATCAAATGTTCTCAAGTCCGACTATTCTCCTTCTTCAGAAGATGATATGGACAGAAGGTTGTAACTTTTAATCATTCCTGCCCAGGGGACTTTTTGATAAAGCCATACCTCTAAGAAACAGCAATTCTATACAATTCATTTAGGACTCCTAAAATAATTAAATTCTGACAATAAGTGTAAGTTTCACTTAAATGTTTATATCTTTTCTAATGTCTAATGAGGGTAAGCTACCACTGAAAAGCATAAGGCAACAGCACATAACATACACCTTTTATAATGGAGTTTGGACTCCCCACTTTTGTCTCTGAGCAGACCCACACTTCATTCGGGGGAACAGTTTTGTGCACAAACAGAACAAATTTAGGTACCCACAGGACTCTTAGTTTATACATCTGTGAACCATAAGCATGCTTAGTGGTATAAAACCACAGTGCCAAATACTGAAATATGTTACTTTCCTTATTAATGTTTCTCTATGGAGCAAGTAATTGTTTATCAAGATTGGAAGATTCAGGTTCTAAAAAAAAACCTGTCAAATCACTTCAGAATTCCTGAGGCTGTTAGGTTTAAAAAAAAAAAAAAAAAATTAGTTGCAAAACTACCCAAGTCTTTCAATTTAGTTTTAAAGCTACTGCAAGGAACAAAATCAAGTACGAAGCATATGAAAACTGTGATTTAGTAACTTCACTTACACGAGCGATACAATAATCCTTGGGATTTTCCTTCTCCAGACCATATTTTTCCAGTGCTTCAATAACTGCGAAGTCTGCAGTATCTGTAGTGGACAGCAGGATTGTCTTGTACGGTATATTTGGTTTTAAACTGTCTGCATAAATCCTCAGTGTCCCACCTTGGGAAAAAAAATTAACAATGCTAGCAGAGAATAGAAAGACAGACACACAGCCATTTATTATATTTCTAACAAAATATAAGAATGAACCCCTTCAGTCAATCCACTAATACAAGAAAGGTTACATAACATCCCTGAAAAAATTTGTCTCCGCCATTGGTAAAAACCTCCAGTGATGCTTTCCTAAGGTCTCTAAGCCAGACTTTTCCCCAGTGCTTCACCATTCTTAATATTAACTCAAGTTAAAATGAAACAGGGACAACGACTGGATGAAGACCTGAAGAACAAACAGCAAGTTTGTGCTGACCTTGAAGAATCTCCCCTCTCTTTAAAAAGCCCATTTAAGATTTCCCTCAGGTAAATGTTTTCTACACCTCAAACTCCTTCACTTCTCTTCCATGGACAGAATACATCATTTGAGGTTTTATTAGTACTGATATTGCTTCATTTGTTCATTTAACACTGACGTTATACAATCGCTGTTGTATATCCCCCCCCAAGAATGTGAAATACTTGATCATTGATATTCACAAGATCTGCTAGAACCCTTTGTGCAGACCTGAACAATCTGAACAATCACTCTTTGCCATCCCATATTTGTGCTCCCGATTGCCTTTTTATATTCAGGTCACTCAGCTCGTTCTTACTAAAATGAGTGACATTTATTTCAGAAGACTTTCTCAGTTTGTCAGTTTAACAAGTCTAATTTTGTCCTTCCTTCTTTCCCTGTTTAGCACTGTTAGCAAGATCGATGACCGTATTCTTTCCTATCAATTTGCCCATCACTAAAAACTTTGACTCGTACTCATCACACACTCCTGACCTCTGCAAATCCTTCATTCAGTCACACCATAGATAAATTACCCATGAAGTACAAAAAAATGTTGGACAAAGCAAAAGTTAAATCAAATTTACAGGAGTTGCTGGCCTTAAAAATACTCTCTGGGTAAAAAGTTTACTGTTTACAACTCAACCAGAAGAAATCTAAGTACCCGAGTCTGGCCTGCCATCGGAACTGCGGAATTCCTGCATTCTCTTCTCCAGTTTTTGCTGCCGCCGCCGTTTCATAACCACCTCGGGATTGGATATTGTGCGAGTGAAGCTGGTCTCAGGCATATCTTTGTAAACCTCAGCTGCAAGGCGAGAATTCTCACTGCCAAGTTAATGTAAATAAAAAGAAAAAAAAAATTTAATTAATAGATTAAAATACATATATCCTCATCACTTCATAAAGGATAGAAGAATCCATACACATAGGGGATCAATGAAGTTATTAACAAATGGTTTCTCCATGAACTTCACTTTTGCTGGGACTAACACTGTTTATATATCAATGCTCACCTGAAATAGACATTAACTAATTTAAGTATTTATACTTGCCAGTTTTCAAGGAAAAAAAAAGGGCATTAAAGTAACTTTAAATTATACCTCTAACTTTACTCTGAGTCAGCAGATTGCAAATCACATGGAAGTGGAGTGAGCACATGCTTGCAGCTCATGCTTTTTCTTTTGCTAATGCGCTTAAATACAATTCTATTTTAATTTAAGAAAATTAAGATCAAGCTTGATCGTTGTTCCTGATGAATTTGGTGGCTTTCTACCGTGTCCTGAGCTGCATCAAAAGAAGCCTTAGCAGCAGGTCGAGGGAGGTGATTCTCCTCCTCTGCTCTCATGAGACCCCACCTGGAGTGCTGCATCCAGCTCTGAGGCTCCCACAACATAAGAAGGACACTGAGCTGTTGGAGTGAGTATAAAGGAAGGCCATGAAGATGGTCAGAGGCTGGAGCACCTCCCATACAAGGACAGGCTGAGAGAGTTGGGGTTGTTCAGCCTGGAGGAGAGAAGGCTCCGAGGAGACCTCAGAGCAGCTTCCAGTGCTGAAAGGGGGCTACAGGAGAGATGGGGGGGCTCTGGATCAGGGGGTGTAGTGACAGGACGAGGGCTAACAGCTTAAAGCTGAAAGAGGGAAGATTTTGGCTAGATATTAGGAGAAAATTTTTGACACTGAGGGTGGTGAGGCAGTGGCCCAGGTTGCCCAGGGAAGCTGTGGATGCCCCATCCCTGGAGGGGTTCAAGGCCAGGCTGGATGAGGCTTTGAGCAACCTGGGCTAGTGGGAGGTGTCCCTGCCCATGGCAGGGGGTTGGAAGTAGATGATCTCTAAGGTCCCTCCCAACCCTAACTATTCTATGATTTTAAGTAATGGTACAGAATATTGGAAAGATCATGCCGAAATCTGAAGAACACTGCAAATATATCCATGCAGAACAGTACTATACCTATAAAAAACAATCATGAACTCAATAAAAGAAAAAAAAAAATCAAGCTGAGCAACTAAATCCTCTATTATGTGTCAATCAGTCAACTAATTTCTTTCATCTCTGAGAATCTGTTATCAATTAGTAAGTTTTCATCATTCATTTTCTTTCCGGGTATGTTAAAAACCCACCACTAATTATTTTTTTTTCCTCTGGTGTATTACATACAAAACCTACAGAATCGAGTGCAGAGAAAGTTTAATTTAATGTAGAACTTTCTCAGCTTTCTAGTTCTATATACAGTTATTCATGTCTGAATCTTGTGTTACAGTTTTCTGTACAAGGATTAATGTACGTCTTGCCCTGTCTCAAAGAATAAGATGCAGAATAAGATTTGAGTTCAAGAGTTGAAGAATTTGAAGATTGGCTACCAAAATACATCTCAGAGAAAAACAAAGTGATACTCAGGTGGCAAGTCAAATGTAAACATCTACACATCCAATGTACAAACAAACCACAGAAATTAACATCACATATTTTGGTTTATGATGATATTGCACCCACATCAACTACTTACTTTTGAAAGAAACAACAACTTATTTGGTAGAGAGGTGGAATCCTTTCAAGATGTAGATTTTATGAACTGATCAAATTTTAGAACACTTACATATCATCCCCATGAAGAAGTCTATCATCTTTATCTGATGCTTGTCGCAATGCCTCTTTTTCACGCCTCTTTTTTTCTTTTTTTTCTTTTTTTGAGAGAGTTCGTTTGAAATTTTGAATTACTCCCTCTTTTTCTTGTTTTTCAGGGCCATTACTCTGAGCCTTCTGAAATAAATGAGTTTAAAACAACTTCCATCATTTTTAGTCCAATGAAAAGTTAGTATTGGTTTTAACTTTCCAGATAAAACTGATTAAGACATAGTATCACTAACACAAAAACAATACTCCAGGCAATAGATAGGACTAATACTCTCCGGAATAACAAAGAAGGCAAAAATAAATTTCATATTGCAAAGCAGGTATGAATAAGCACCTTGTACTCAAGAGAGGGAAGAAACAGCAGAATTTTCCTTGAATAATGCCTACTATCTACTTGGCCTCAAACAGCAGCTGAAGGCTGCAAAACAAATTTCTGCCTCCCAGTAAAAATATTTCACAAAACAACACTGCACATAATCTATTTTCAAGACAACTGTGTTGGAGCATCAGATAAGAACAGACTGCAGAAGGAAAAACATTATAGAAGATATTTCCCTTATGGTGTGTTTTTCTGAGTTGTCCTTCCAGTGTTCTCTTCTTCAAACCCTGGTCCTTGCAGACACAAGATACCTGTAATCCTAGGCTTATTTGCCTTCTGTAGAGAAAATAACTTCAGAAGACAAAGTCTGATTGAATGTAATGTTTAAATGACTAATATAAAAAAAGCTTTTGCACGGCTGATGTTCGCATGTCCCTCATTTTGCATTTAGAAGGTAAAAAAAACAAACAACAAACCTCCCCAAAAGGAAACAGCCTCCCATCAATTTTGTTAAGAAACAGAATGGAAGGTAGGGAGGTAACAATTTTTAGTCATTTAACTCCATCTGGCATCCCCTTTTAAAGGCTCTGCAAGAGGCAGTATTACCACCTAGGTGTTTGGCATCATATACTATTTGAGGGAATTTTTAATTCAGCATATTAGAACAAAAGACTCACCTTTGGAGGAAGCGTATCATTTTCATTCTTGAGAACAAATCTTCCCTCTCGATCATCTTTGTTCCAGTTTAATTGTACAACAAGAGGCTTCTCATCTACATCTAATCTTCTTTCTTCTTCAAAAAATGAAAAGCAGTAACAGTTACTTGGCACTTCAAGAGCAAAAATATTCAGAAACAAGCTACGCTCTTAAAAAAACAAAAGGTTTGCTGAACAGTAGACATCAGTTGATGCTTCCCTGTTAAGCATAGGGACAGATAGCCTGGGGAGGCAGAAATATATGTCCCCTTTCCAGCAATCAGCCTAAGTGTATTCTCTCTATCTACACAAGCTAAAGGTCCACAGAAAGTAATACCTCCTTAGTCAGAACTGAAGTCTGGGAACACAATATTATCACTCAAGAGGAGAAGGTACAACTACAGTTATAATATTTCAAACTTTACAACTTCATGAGACTTCCAAATAATAATTTTCCTTATTTTAAATTTAACAATTCTTATTGTGGCAAAAGAACTACTATCCTGGAAAGACTCTACAAAAATAAACCAGATTATGAAATAAAAAAAAATAATCCATTATGCACATATACTAGACAACATTTAATTTAGTATATTATATGTATTTTAAGTATATGAAAAAAATATGAGAGAGTGGTCAAAAAAATTAAACAAGTTTTGCCATTTGATCTCCCTTCTAGAAGTCAGAGACTCTATATGCATAGCAAGCCAATGTCTTTGCAGTTACATTTCATTTAACGAGAAACACTCCTAGTGAATCAAGTGCCTCTCTTATGAGCCATGTTTTAAAACACCAGGAACTTGGTCTATAAAGGAAGTCATTTCACTTTGACTACAGGTACACTGCTAACACATTTTTAAAGAAACCTAAAGTAGAAAAAAACCACCATATTCCTTACTCAAATTGGTGACGACACATGTGCTTTCCCCTAATCCCATATAATTCACATCAAGTCATCATTCGCAGACCAAGAAAAGTGACGCATATCCCAATAGACTTCCACTCTCTATCTCAAATTATTTTCAGTCTTTCAAAAGCAGAACTTAAGGTAGTTAAACCACTTGGGTACGCTTCCAAAGTACAAAAAAAAGAAAAAGCGTGACAAAAAGGCAGTTTCTCCTATTCCTGTCTCCACCACCACCACACACACTGCCACCTTCCAACCTGAAGTTTTCTGCTGGGGTGGGGAAACACAGCAGTTATTAAGATACCCAAGTTCTTCACAGGTAACACAAAAGGATCTGTTTAAGAAACACAGTGGCTTCAAACTATGTTGAACTTTCCCCAATTTAGCAGTAAAAGAACATGCATTATAAGGTTACCTATATCAAAGGCCCACAACATCAAAGAACTAGGGATGTACTCTTAAGTGCTCCAATTTAACACTCCTATTCTCCCATTATAAATTTAGTCTCTACCTGCTAGTTGTAAAAATAGCACCTCTCTCACAAACGTCAACAAATTAACAGGATGTCAAGTACAGAATTTAATAGATCATCATCAAAACTTTCATAGACTGCAGGTACAATATGCATACTTACATTCTGAAATACCACTCCACCACATAACAATTAGTAGCAACGTACTTAGGAATAGAAGGGCCAAGTCCGATGTGGTTCAGAAGGCAGGGGCACACCTGAAGATATTTTGGCTGGGGGTGGACAGGAAGGTGGTGTGGATGCAGGAAAGACTGCGTGAATAGATACTAACCTCCGCTGACATGCACCTCGTAAAGCGAGTATTTAGGGGATGACAACATTCGCATGTCTGGTCGAAACTTCTCTGCAAGGGTTTCTATCACATCTTGAGTTGTGGCAGTACTAGAGACACGGATACATTTTGTTGCAAAATTTCCAGCTGCTTTGTCTTGAAAGTAGAATCTCATTACTCCATGAAACTCTAGATCCTGTGAAGAAATAAAAACACAAACCTGAGTGCTGGCTAACAGTTACAAGTTTCAGAGCTCTTTTATTATTTATTAGTCACAAATATATTATGGAGAGAAGACATTCAAAAATCGCACTGATTTTCAAAATTTTCCGGACAGTAGAATTGGCTAACTAGGAGACCATAAACTTGTAAAAACAGAGATATTCTGTAAAAAGAAATTAAGTACTCTATATTATTGGAAATATTTAAAACTTGAGTTTTTAAGTATTCAAATTTACAGCTATTGTCCAGAAACACAGCTTGAGACTAGTCTCGACGTGTTTGATGACCCAGAGCAGGTCCCTGTATCGCATGTCTGTAGGAGTGCAGGCTGGACATCCCTGAAGAACAGCAACGTGTCTCAAAGAGAACAGCCTTCTGTCACAGCAGCCCTGAACATCATATTTTCTCTCCTCTTTCCTCCCCTTTACGCATTCTTCTCTCTTCTATTGGCATCTGTTTGTCCCAGAAACAGCCTGCTCAGGAAGCTAAATAATTTGATTTATTTCGTATTTTTCAGAAAGGTTAGTCTTTGGTACAGCTCCCTGAACACTCTGGGAGGGAAGCAAAGCTCCAGTCCCCACACAAGGTAAAAGGGAGGGAAGAAAGGGACTGCAACTGTTAGCCAGGTGGCTATACTACATCTGCAACATCAATCTGTTCAAACTACTCTGTATTCGTGTACTGAAATATTTTCCTTAGCCACCAGAGTCCTATTCTCCACTCCAGCCGACTGAACTGCAGGAGGGCAACGGCTGCTCACCCAGCTTTGCTCCTGGGCTGAAGGCGGACTCCAAATTCAAATTTCAGCCCCCCAGCGGTCTCTGTGTGGTCGACTCTTGGCCCTTGCATAAACCCCAGCACTCACAGGGCCCTGCACTCACAGGGAATCAAGAAGGTTCAAGTGCCCTAGCTGACACTGCCGAGTTTCCTCTACAGTTCAATAATCAAAAAAAAAGTGTTCTAACCTCCACTAAGACAAACATCTCAGCCACACAGATATACACAGAAGCAAGCACTGTTCTTCCCAGGGCGCTCCCGAGCCTGCGCCAATACAGCAGTTAAATGGAAATGCACAGAGTCTCTAGACAACGGACAATTTTGTTTTGTTCCCCATTCTCTACTACTCACCTTTGAAAAGCATCTTATCTACTTCATTTCTTGTCTCTGTTTAGAATCATAGAACCATTAAGGTCGGAAAAGACCTCAAGGATCATCAAGTCCAACCCAACCCCACCCAACCCACTAAACCATGTCCCTGAGCACCACATCTACACGTTTCTTGAACACTTCCAGGGACTAATTATTCATACGAGGACACGCTTCTCTTGATAGCTGTCATGCTTTTGCTCTGGATCTCCAGCATGGCATCTCTAATTCTCAGCAGGCGGCAAGCACTTTCCTACTAGTTGCCTCTTTGAGCTTTAACAAGCTTCCCTAGCGTAGCTATGATGTATTTCCAATTGAATTGGAAAATTTTGCAGTTCCTGCAAGAAAACTAAATCTAAGCATGTTATGATCTCTAGTACAGACAGCATTCTGGCAGGCAGCACTTTGAGCCACGTTCCAGACTTTTGGACCGATTTAAATTATTGTCTTTAAATATTCCTTAACCATGATACTTCAAAAACCAGTCACTACTCATTGTATAGCCAACTTTAGGTTTTGATCCACTTGTTTTTTGTTTCATTGCTTTGACTATCTGGATGGGAAAACAACTGAATGTACCAACAACTGGATGTCCATTTCCCCCCACCCTCTTCTATGGCGGCTTCTCATTCTTTGTCCCCACAGCCCATGGCCACCCCAGCCTCAATTTTCCAAAGTTTTCCAATGAAAAAAAAAAGACTGCACAACTGCATCTCAAGGCTCTGCTGCTTCCCAATGTAAAGTTCTAGCTAGTTCTATGTTCCTTTTGCAATAAGTTCCAAACTGTTCCTTGCTAGAGTATTTAAATCAAAATGCCCAGTGATATGGAAGTCATTCGTTTCACATTTCAAAAAAATCAGGAAAGCTAGAGACGACAAAAAGGAAAAAAAACAAAATCAAAAAACCAACACACACACAGACACTTAATCATTATTATATATCAAATGTGTGTATGTGTGTGTGTGTGTATCAAATGTGTGTATGTGTATATATATGGTTCCAGTTCAAGACACATTTAACTTTCTGGCCATGAGCTTAGCAGATCAAGATTTTAGGACAAGAGGAAATGGCCTCAAGTTGCACCAGGGGAGGTTTAGGCTGGATATTAGAAAAAATTTCTTCACTGCAAGAGTGATCAGGCATTGGACCAGGCTGCCCAGGGAAGTGGTGGAGTCACCATCCCTGGAGGGGTTCAAGAAACATGTAGATGTGGTGCTCAGGGACATGGGTTAGTGGGTTAGGTGGTGTTGGGTTGGACTTTATGATCCTTGAATTCTTTTCCAACCTTAATGATTCTGTGATTCTGTAACAAAACCCACACCAGACCAACGCTACCACCCACACCAAGACAACAAGGTGGGCATCACACAAACTTCCACTCTCTAACTCTGCATTCAAGTGTTTCTTTTCAAGAGGTACTTTTCAACCTCAAACTCATTCACTTCTGATTCTGTCAAGTCTGCCCGGTAGGTTCACTGCAGTTTGTAACACAGACTTGTGTCAAGAGAAGAGGCTAAAGAAGAAAAATCACTTGCCCTTAATCAAGTAGATATGCAAATATCTGTACTGCTTAACATACACTTCTAAGTGGAGAAATGCCCCCAAAACATTTACAATCTCTAAAACCCATCTTTCTCTAAAGATAAGAACTGCCATTTATAAATTACCAAGAAAATGACAAAATGTTTTCTGGATTTCAAAAGTGACTAATTACATAAGTGTATGAAAGGCCTTTTAAGTTCCTCTTGGGAGTTTTACATGCATCATGAGCAATTTTAGCATTCTCATCTAATCACATTTTAGATATTTTATGTATCTGCTGCTCAAGTCCATGGCTTTTTCGGAAGGAATGCGAGGGTACAGAACAGTCTTTGGCTACACAAGTACAGTCAACTTTCACAAAATTCTAATTCTGATCATCTAAGCTGCAAAATATATATTTTCAAAGCACCTGGCAAAAGTCTGTTCTTTTTAAGCCTTTCAAAAAATAAAGAACATTTTCTGTAAATAGAAAGCCTAGTTATGCCTCTCTATTACTATCAGAAGAACTTACAGTAGTTTCCAAAAGTCTATCCTACTCAAAAAAAAAGGTAATAAAAGTGCTTCAACTACTTGGTTATGACTTTTTGCATAATGTCAATAACCAACAGTAACTGCTTCAAAACCAACAGGATAAATGTTCCAAAAATGCGCCTTTAGAAAAAGAAAATAAAACCACACTAAAGCATCAGAATGGCAGACTTGAAACAACAACATGCACAATAGTAAAAGACTTCAAAATTCTACAAAATCTTGTGAAAAGCTTTGATGAAACACTCTTAGAAAACATCTGTGTACTCAGTGCTGTCACCCTCCTCCAACATCCTCCTCGGTGACCTCAGACCATCATCAACTGAAAAAAAAGCACTACAAAAGCAGGAAGCAAACAAACTTTAATACATACCAGAGTCTCACAGATCACTTAAGTCACATTTCAAATTGAAAATGTGACAAATTTCACAAAATCATAGAATCACAGAATGGTTTGGGTTGGAAAGGACCTTAAAGATCATCCAGTTCCAACCCCTGCCATGGGCAGGGACACTCTCCATTAGACCAGATTTCAAACCAGTCATCATCAAAGCTTTCCATGAAGCTTCAGCAAAGTGATTCCTGTTTCTCCAATGGTTTGTTTGATCTATAAAGCTAGCTCCCGCTTACTATCAAGTGGGTATTTCGGCTTTAAAGCAGTAATCAGTAATAATCAAGATAATCACGCCTTTCAAGTTATGTTATACAGAAGTGCAAATAAGTAAGAGAGGCAGAGAAGAGCCTTTCAAGCTTTGGTCTCTGATTATGGAGGCTGGTAACATACACAAAAAGTGTTAACAGTTGTGGAAGACAGAGGTATTTAATAGTTTGGTTATTTGAAAAACCCCCACAGAAAAGCAGCTCCTTTTTTTCCCAACCATCCCATTCTCTTTACACAAGGAGAACATAGTCAAGAAGGAATATGAAGAACAAGTAGAAAGAGACGAAAAGAACGTGCTGCAAGGTATGGATAAAGTCTGCAATGGGACACAGTAGGATTTGTAGCAGGGAAACCCAGACTTCCTGAAGAATCAGAGAGGCTTCTGCAAACAAAGCAGTAACATCCAGCAGCAGTAATCCGCAGCCATGCTCCCGTATGAGAACAGAAACCCCTCCTTTAGCATGTCCGAGGAGGCAATGAGGGAGTGTTATCCCAGGATGGAGGACGCAGCAATGAATGAGATCAGGATCCCTGTTCCCACAAGGCAAGCAAAGAATACTCGTAGGCTTTTAAACTATTATCAATCACAAAGCAATACATATTTCAAGACTTAAGAATATTACACACTATCCATTTCGCAAACTAGTCAATCTCTTGAGCAGTAGAGAATACACAAACTTCCCTCCAGAAATCCTCATCTCTAACCCCTCCAAGAGTCTACCTTTGATCTCTTTTAGCTGCGCTGATAACACTGTTTGCCTTGCAAGCAGCATTCTGCATGACTGCATCGAGAAAATACCAAAAACCAGCATTAAGAAAGTACCATCTATCTTTCTGTCCCATTCAAATTCTACAGGCAAAAACCTACAGAAGACTAACTCCTAACTAAGCTGTGATTATTATTCGCATACATGAACTTGTTGCTCGGGAGTTTTGCTAATAGAATAGAAATCACAATAAAACCAATTCACAGTGCAACAATTAGAATTAAAGCAAATCTGAGTTGCTTTCAGATGAATTGAGGTCACAATATTGATAGAACAGGTCAGCATAACAGCAGTATTATCGCTGCAGGATATTCTGAACCACCACCAAATGTCTTTGTACCTGACACGTTGTCAGTCTACAGAGTAAAACGGAATTGCTTCCTTTGCTTCTCAAAAGCCATAAGTGTGCAACAAATCCGTGCAATTCTAATGAATAGATGCATATTAAAAAAGAATTCCTACAAGATTCTAAACCCCAAACATATTAAATCACTAAGGGAGTAAACATCGAAATTCCATGAGGGTCAGGTTTCCAGCATACATTCCCAGCACTGAATTCTCAATTTGAAACTAAAGGATAGACAACATTTTTGTACACAGACTCTACAGCCAACTATTAAAAAGGAATTCCAGATAGTCTTAAAAAAAAAAAAATCCTGTTAACTGTTAAACTGTTTTCCATGTAATGGAGAAAAGCAATATTCTTGCTAAGCTACAGTTTTTCCGACATGTTCAAAAAGTGCAGCTTCAAGATTAAGGATCAAATACCCTAAAAGGTTCCAAGACAAAAGGGGAAGAACAATACAGATGAAAAACAGCTCCTATAAAAATAATTTTCGCCAGCTCTATTTCCTCTTCCAAACGTTTTGACACCTGGATCAACAAAGACTTTTCACTCCAGAATGACTCATTCTGCCCCAACAATTTCTGCACACCATAACGCTCACAGAAGTGGGACCAACAGCTGAGCTTTCTATCAGAGAGTATTATCAATAACCCACAATTCAAGGGGCATAACTAAATGAAATCCTGTTTATTTTCCTGAAGAAAATGGTATCTTAGGAACCAGCCCCGCTACAACAGGAAGGAAAGCCTCAAGATCAAAACCAAGAGATACTACAAACACTTTTATAATACAAATATAATGTAATGAAGGAAATGTAAACCTCACTGCAGTACATGACAAATGCTACACAAATCAAATAAAATAAGGCCAAAATTCATGTCTATAAACATAACTAAACCATACTCTAAAAAAAAGATTTACTTTCATAAATGCAGCTTGAATGCCCATGTGAACCTTAAATTATCACTGATATAAATATTCTGCCTTATATGTATTCTCCCTACTTCCCATTACTTATCCGCCAACATACTAAAATTGATTATTATAATAACTCTCAGGATGAAACCAACGCTACTGCAATCTTGGATATTTTCCTGGTGAGTTACACCTTACAGTTCCAAAAATTAAACTTCAGAACAGACCCACCTATGCGAGGCAGATGAACCAGAATATTTCCTGCCTACTTCAAAGCAAAAAAAAAAAAAAAAAGTTGATTTCAGATGTGTATTTTGCCAAAGCCACCAGACTCAGCATGCAGCCAGGACCTATGCTTCATGCTGAAGACTCTTCAGTTTTCATAACCTTATACAAAAGGCATTGTTGTACAAGCAACACGAAGTGTCTTCAAGCAAAATTTACAACTCCGAAAGCAGCTACCATTAAAAATAAACAAAAGTCTGCCAAGGATGCTCCCCAAAAGCATTACGGGCTTAACCTTCTAACTCTTTAATTTTCAAACCTACTGCAAGTGATTGGGAAAATCTTACTAGCACTTACAACTGTCTGCCACCTGCAAGATGCTTTTTGTGAAGCTGCAGTGAACAGCATAATTTAACCTTTCACAACTAAGCAGAGAAAATGTAGATTGTTCTTACAAAATAAAATCTACAACAGTTCACTGAAAAACAAAAATATTTTCCACAATAAGGACTACCAACAGTTCTACAACTATTATTTATTCATTAAACTAGGTTGCTTAAATTCAAAATGCAACACATAAAGCTACAGGAGATGAAATCAGACCCCCCCTTATAAACCATATCGATGCTGATGCAACAGCCATTCGGTGACTCTCCCAGTACCACAACACTAAGGGTCTGGTAGTCACTGCCAAGAGATACTTTGAAAACATGCCCCCAAAAAGAAAAAAACAAACAAACAAACAAAAAAAAACCCACTAAAAAAATTATACTTTGGGAAATTGTTTGAATGAGGTGACATGACAAAAAAAAAAAAAAAGGAAAGTAATTGACACATGCTTGGTGTTATCCTGGAAGTCTCTAACAACAAAACAGAGATACAGGCAGAGTACAATCAATTTGAAACTGGGTAAAAAGTCAAAACCAAAACAAAGCCTACTTTGAAATAGTCATACATATTTCAAAGCAAGAACAAAAGTAACAAATAGTGACGGCCCTCAAGAAAACATCACTTCCCTTTCTACTACTTAGTTACAACCTGTTGCTGCTGCAGAACTAACAACTTGATGCTTATGAACAACTCCAGAAAACTTACGAGAAGAAAAAAATAGGACAGACAATCCACTACAGCTTATTTCAGATACATCTTTAAAAAAATTTCATTTAATCCAAATTCTTCACACTATTTATTGTGTTAAAGAATCCTCCTTTTAAATAGTTGGATTTGGAGGAAGAGGAACACATTATTGCATCCACCTCAGACCAGAACACAACAGGAAAACTGTCAGGGGGAGAATGAAAGTTCAGGCACTAGAAGTCTGATTTTTCACCGGCACTGCTAGTCGCCAGCAACCTGCAGAGCTGCACCCCCTGCATTTAAGCATCTTCAGGCATCAATCAGGCCAGAAAGAAGACTGCCCTTACTCACCTAAACATCCCAAGCGTAGGCATGCAGTTCAGGCAACAGAAACTGCAGCTGCTGCAGAAAGCCCTTCCTCATACCAAGAGGCTTACTGCCACCTCCTCCCTTATGCCAGGCACGAGCATCCTGCAGCTCCACAGGTACACAGATCAGGTTCACACAAAGTCCTGCTTTCAGCTGGAACAGAGCTAACTCAGAAGGTATTATTTTTCCCCCCCACTCCACTCAATGTGGAGGAAGCTGTCAGAGCCAGCAGTCGGATGAGTGTGTCCTTCTGCTGGCACCTTGTCCTACCTTAAAGGAACCATGAAGCTGCAACCGCTGCCAAGCCAGACTTTTTATTCCTGCTTCTGCACTAGCATCGGGACACACCGGATGACTTTACACCATCATAAGCCAGCAGGTACTACTTTTTTCTCTTTCAGGCTATGCTGGCTTGGCATGGCTGAAGTCTTTGCAGAGGTCAGAGAATCACCAAGCCAAAGAAGGGAGCAGGATACAGCAGCCAGCACATCTGGTTGACCTGGCAGCCCCCAGACTACACTTAATTGTATTTGTTTTCTGACACACTGTGCTTATACATTTCTGAAGAACAGTTAAGAGTATAACAGCACAGCAATAAGTCGTTTCTACGTACAGTGGAATTTTAAAGCTAGAGGCAAGCAGGTTTTCCAGAGGTACATTTCAACTGCTGCGTGTAAAAAGTGAAGATCTGAATGGCCATTTTTCAAGGGAAAAGTAGTTCTAGCCCATTTATAAGGTGGTATTATCATCAAAAAAAGTTTACTTGAGGATGCTGACAGTGATGGGGTGGAACAGTGTCCTAGTCCTGATGAGCTAAGTGGAAACTCTGGCCTGCTACAGGAATGGCAAATCTCTCAAACATTTTAAAGACTCATTCCACAAACTCATGACATTTAGAAAAATAAGCAATTTTTTAAAGTTACAAACTAATGTTTAGAATACTGTAGTCTTAAGGGCATTTCCATAACAGGCAGACTGCAAGAGTTGTTGGATACGGATACTGGAGTTACACAATTATTTCTCTCCAATTTAGAAAGATCAAATTGTGTTCTCTAGAATAAATTTCCATAGATGAACTTATTAGAAATCATCTTAAAGCCATAACAAATGACAGTACAACTAGTCTTCAAATTAATCAGTGAAACTCCGAAAAACTGAAAAGATAACTTCCACCCAAGAAGCAACAGATCTCTAACAGAAACACCAATCTACTTATGACAAAAAGCTGCATTACTGAAACAAGCATTTCCACCAGCAACCAAAGCTCATGAAGCCCAGTTTCGTGTGGCTGTCCTTCCGGAAGCTCATCTCTGTTTTATTACACGTGGCGCAAAGCAAATTATTCCTAACATTTCCCTCCTATGCGGATTTTCTAGTGTCCAGAAGTACACATACTATACAGTGTGTATATATATATATATATATACACTAAATGATGGCTTGTCCCTGTCTGAGCACTTACTGCGGCAACTTCACGCTCCTGATGTGGGCTGAAGGTTCAGCCTAACAACCACGAGATCAACTAAAAACCAAAACTGACAGCTAGTACAGGGTCATTTTTCAACAGTGCAACCAGGGGTCAGATCATATTTATTTTTCTGCTGACACAGCCAGGAAAGACCGACCTAACTTCTACTCTGTAACGATAAACTTGATGGTGTTTCATGAGTTTCTCAGTCCTGTGGGATAATCTGCACCATACAGGGTTAAGACACCCAGCTACACTGACTGAACCAGAAAAACAGGGGTGCTACCTGATCCTCTGCATGCAAGTGCTCTGGCAACCAGTCTCATTAGTCAGGAGTTGAAAGCAGGAATAATAGGAAACAAGCACCTGATTCTCCTGGAGCAGAGAAACTGTTAGCAGGGAATTTACTGGAAAAAAAACCTGAAGACTTTACAAAAAAACACACCAAATTGCACTTACACTTTTAACACACAATCTGTTCTTGACTAGACCCAAATGTCCCACTCTATCCTCTGAGATAGGGTGCTCTCACTCTAAAAATATTTTAAAAGGAGAAAAAAATTTACTTCTTTTCTGGGAGACCTTAGGATACGAAGAATTATACAGCCAAACAAAATGCAAGAGGATGCTGCCTGGCAAAATGCAGAACAGGCAGGCCTACAAGGGATTATTGTGCACATAAATTTGGGGTGAAAGGGGTCCCTTCTCAACCTGTGTTTCCTTGTTGACAAATTGACATTGATAAAGGTTTTATAGCAGGTCAAGATCTTGCCAAAAAACAACGGGATAGCATAGGAATATTGTCAGTCTCTTGCCAGCTTTATGAACCTTATTACCCGTTTTACAACCTCAAGAGACACTAATGTGCACTATTTAAGTTTGTTCCAGTTGTACAATTATTGCTGCACTGTCTTGGAATTCACTCTACAATCATGAAATTCACACATTCCAGATCACATTGATTCAAATCCAACATCTGACTGGATTTCAAAAATTTTCCAAGTAAACTAGGTTCATCAAGCAGGTTTGAAGGAATACTAGCATTTCCAAATGGGGCCTTAGATGAAATCTTTGGTGTAACAATACAATGGAATAGGGAGAAGGAACACTTTTTGAACTATTATTTTTCCTCTCTACCTGAAACACTGACCCTAAGAACAAAGCGAACAACCATACTGTGGCCTATATAATCATCAACATCTACAGTATTAGTTTGAAAAAAACCCTCCAAAACCTAAAATCTGCACTGTTGAATGAAACTGAGCAAGACCAGCTGTGTCATAGCCAAAGACGCACAACCACAGCGCTTATATGCAGCTTCACCTTGAGTATATACACACAGTTCAGACATCCTTCCATCTACTTCCACCATATATCCAGAAAAAGGATGTTCAGTCACCACAGATACAATCACAACAGATTTTTACACATGAAAACGCTGCACAGTTTTAGACATGATCAGCAGCATTAACTGTAACCTTTTTGAACACGTAAAAGAAATACTGGGTCTGTGTTGCAACTTCCAAACTGGAGGGAGGGGTTTTTTAAAATCACTCACAAATCCCTCCAGAATTATTGTTTTGAATTACTTGTTTGGTTTATTTAAAGGAATCAGGTAATTTCTCAAAACCGCCACAGCATCTTATTTATGCCATTGGTTATCTTTATGTTGGTTGACACGACTATCAAGGGTACAGATAGCTCGGATAAAAAAAATCTTCACAGTAGCTGTAATACTTTGGTAAAATTTATCTGTTGATAGCCTTCTCTCTGCAAAGTCTACTTAATCCTGCTGTATAATCTTTGGCAACAATTTCATCAAGCGCTGTGCTTGCCGAGTGACATTCAGCTTCAGTTAGTTGCATTTCCAAACAACTGCTGACAAGTTAAAAAGGGCTTTCTCTGCAGTAACACTATCCACAGTATCTTCAGACAGAGTGATTTTGCATTCACTGTTCTGTGAAGCTTTGACTATTCTCTTACTACAAACAAATTCCTCCATTCCAACACAAAAGCTAGTTCAAAGGAGTCCTGAACATATAAACAGATTTCTTACTAAGGCACTCCCACAACCAAAATATTGCTTTGGTTCTGATTTTATTCTCTCACTATTCTGTTTACTTTCAGATTTGAAAGAAAGATACCCTGTAGCTATCAACATAACAACACACCTCAATGCTTTGTACTCCAGCTGGCACCCTTCTTCTCACTAAGCATTTCACCTTCCCATTTCCCTGCCAGTTTCCTGTTCTCCTAAGGGGTTCATACTCACTCCACTCTACCATACTCTCTGTTTCACCAGACTGGAAGCGAATTCATTGACTGAGAGGTCTTGCTGTGTTAACCAGGTTCATTTAACAAGAAAAACTCCATTCCTGAATGTTTTCTTCTTTTATGTATCCTCCACGTTGTTATTATTATTAGAACAGAAAATGCACTATTCACATAGACCTAGAAATAAATTCCCCAAAAATCCCTAACTACAGATTACGGTAAAGTTACGTCAAAAGAAAAATTACTCCACGTGTCGTGTTTTTGGGGCAGTGAGGGAGAGAATGACATTAAGCTAATCCAAAGGCAACAAGCAGTTACATTTGAAGGGGCTTTACCCCCCCCTTCCAGCTACATGTCATTTCAATTGCCTCAACACAAGCATTTAGGTGAACTCTAATGAGCTAGTTCAGAGAGAAAAACCCAAGGAGAATTAATCCTAGCTCCCAGCTTTCTTTCTTAAGAACTTCACCATGGAGTCACGTGAAACCCCATGCTAGCATAAAGGAGGGATTAAAAAAACTGCTCAGCTGAAGAAGGGGTGAGGGGAGAACTCTTTAGCTGCTAGAAAGCCATTTTACTAGCTTAAGCTGTAAATATGAAAGCTCATCTTCACACTTTTCCCTTGCGGAGCTATTGGCACTCAAAACCAATAACAATAATTTAGAGAAGCAAGGAACACCTCTGCAGATCCAGAACCCCAACAAACTGGTAGCAGGTTAGAGGCTAGCTTTAACAGCGTCTAATGGTGATAACTTGGTTATCTAGGGGAATTCACCATCCCCATCTAGACATCTATTTCACTTGGCTAAGGCTCAATAAAGAAAACATCATGAAAGTAATACAGTATTTGAAACTCAGTATGAAAGGCTGAAGAAAGGCTATTAAAATGAAATCAGGTTTATTTCAATTAGTAAATCCTTGAACTGAGGAGAACAGAAGTCCTATTTTTGTTTATAATACTACAGGACATAGCATCTACTGTCTGAGAGTAGAACTGCATAAAAAATACATCCAGCTTTCTATTATTTCAACCAAAAATAACTAAATAATAACTGAAGTTACCAAATACCAAGGTGATGTTATTTTCTACTGAAAATAGCAACTGAGTACAGAGCACGTTAGAGCTACAATCACCTGCTGCTAACACTAGCCTCTGAAATATTTTTCATGTCCTGGGCATAAAAAGACAATACTGACAAAGGGTTCAGTTCAAGTAAAAATGACACAAATGGTGGAGGAATTACTCAGTGGTGCCAGGAGACCTTCTGCAAAACACTACATCAGATGTTGTCCAAGACGTTGTCCACACACAGATGTTAACTGAGTTTTATGGTCCTGAGAGTCTCCCAGGTCCTGCAGAGATCACAGTAGCATCATTTCAACAAAACAAGCCAGAAGAGGAAAGTAAAGAAAATTATTAAAACACCACAAGATTTGAGGAAGCAGCCTTACTTAAGAAAGTCAGTCCAGAGATAGGGTGAGTTACACATGTTTAAAAAAGCTCAATTAAACCTGCTAAATGTAACATTTAATTGTGCCACCAGTCACTGAAACAAAGCAGCACTCAAAAGCACCTCATAACTGCGGGAGGAAAAAGCTAGCCACTCCCTGTAACTGCAGTATTTCAGCCACGGCCACTGTATTTTCTGTCCCTCCTACTGCTTCAGTCTCTTATTCCACGCTCAGGGCAACAATGCGAACGCAGCGACTGTGAGTAATCACCAAAGCTATTCCCGATGGAGGAAACAGCACCACTTGATTACATAGGAAGCTCCTCATTTCATTTGCAGTTCTCTTCATAAGAGCATAAATAATCTAGAAAAATGTATCATTTGGTACAAGCACAAAGACTCACTTTAGCGACTTTTTGTCAAAAAGAATTCGGCCAGAGATCATCATTCATTTTTCAAACAATGGAGCTGAGATATATGCCCAAGTTCAAAAAAAAAAAAAAAAAAAAAGAACTGAGTTACTACTTTATAATGGCTGATCTTACCCTCCCAACTATCTTGGGGTTGAGTCTTTAATTAGATTAAGTGTTCTGCACAAGACTATTCATGTTTTATGAAAAATTTCTATTTCCAAACAGTAGCAAGGCAGCTCTTTTCTCACTCATAACCACCGATGACACAAAGCATCTTGAATTGCTTTGTTGCAATACTAGGTTAAGACAAGAATCTGGCTTCACTTTTAGTCACGATGAGGGGGTGAAAGATAAGTATGGGACTGATTCAGCTGATTAGGTGCTCAAAATTTTAAGTAGCAGCAGCCAGAGTCGCTTGCCCGCTTCTCATTTAAAGCATCGGAACAAATCTACTCCAACAGAGGAGCATCTAAGCCAATACTGCCCCATCATTTCCCAGCAGCTTGCTCCTTGTTCCACAAAGGATTGCCACGGAGTGAGGATGTTTCAGAGGGCAGGTCGGTCAGAACACTAGTTACAAGACTGGGTGTGTGGAGTTGGGAAGAGATTTTAACAAAGCTGACTGAAAAGCTGAATGCTTAATCATCACATAAGCATCCTTCACATGACTGTTTTCTTCCTTACCCTTTTTATCCACCCCAGTCTGGAATAATGCACTTAAACAAACAATACACTTCTGGATTTGTACATTGTTCAGAGCAGGCAGCAGCTTCATTCCTAGAACTGAGAGAGCAGATGGCAGCAGATCTTACAGAACACAACTCCACAGCTCCTCCAGGAGTCTGTCCGGTCAACGTTAAGGCTTCATATGGTTGTAACACAGGAAGCCTCTCTCCTCTGCACACTGCTGGGGCTCTCTTCAGCTGCACAGCTTCTATTTATGAAAGGAGATTGCTGGAAGGATATTTTTCTTGACAAACTCCAAATTGTGACCTCTGAATTTCTGGGATAAACCAGTCCCAACCTACTGACTTTCCAGAGTGCACAAGAAACCTTTTTAACCCTGTTTTTTAGGTGGAAATCCAAGAAAAAGCAACTGGACCTGGGGATTATCAGCTAAAGTAGTAATTTAGCTACTTAAGAAGGGGCAGCAATTTCTTATTAAAATAGATTCCAACATAACATGCACGAAAGGTGATTTATGGCTTTGTTTGAATTTAATATCACATATAAAATTTAATGTTGAGTTTTTGGGGTTTTGCTTTCTTGGCTTATTTCGGTTTTAAATTCCTGCTATTTTAATACTGGCCTTGGCACATTTACAGAATTAACAGATTAGTACTACTCAAGTTTCAAAGTAGTAATTTAAATTTTAATGGTCAAAATGCTCCACTGAAGCAACAAATAGCAATATTAAGCATCTACTTTCAAACTAGGACTGCAGCATTTCTTCCACCAAAAATGTTACAGCTATATTTCCATGCAATTGACCTCATCTCCATATCTAACCAACTACACCAGAAATTTTGATAGCATGAAAAAGGCCCTTCTGTGGTTAAAATTAACATTTCATAGATAAAACTTTTTGTTTCTAAACACAAATGCAAGATACATTCAGCAGCTATGACTTGCCCTAAGCAATATGTGTTGTTTTTTAAGACTTTTTTTTTTAAGGCATCAGAGTGTTTTGCCAGAGGAAGGTCCACCAGGTGGGGGGGTTGGGTCTTGGGATTTTTTTTTTTTTTTTTTTGCTTTGGCTTTTTTTTGGGTTTTTTGAATGGTTTTGTAATTCCATTGAATTCAACGAGGACAAATGCAAAGTCCTGCCCTTGAATGGAATAACGCCTTGAGACAACACAGGCTCACGAATGACCAGCTGGGGAGCAGCTCTGCTAAAAAGGACCTAGGGATCTTGGTGGACAGCAAGCTGAAGATGATTCAGAAGCATGCCCTGACAGCAAAGAAGGTCAACATCATCCTGAGCTGTACTAATAAGAGGAATATAGGCTTTAGATCAAGTAAAATGATTATCCTCCTCTACCCATCAGTCCAGTTTTGGGCTGCCAATATAGGAAGGAGAGAGGTAAACTGATTCAGAAGAGGCCCACAAGACAGACAGGAGGCTGGAGAACATCTTATGAGGAGAGATGGAAGGAAATGGGTTTGTTCCTCTTGGAGAAGAGATGGCTTCAGGGAGACCTACAAAGCAGCCCACAATATCCACAAGGAGGCCATCAAGAAGATGCTGCAAGGATCTTCACAATAGTGCCTGGTGGGAGGACGAGAGACAATGGACACAAGTTGAAACAGGAGAGGCCTTTAAATTGGATATAAGGAAAAGCACCATTAGGGTAGTCAAGCAGTGGAGAAGGGTGCCCAGAAAGTTGGTGTAATACCTGGTCCTTAGAGGCTGTCAAGACCATGCTGGGTAAAGCCCTGAGCGGCCCTCAGGGCTGACCTTGCTTTGAGAGGGAGGCTAGACTAGAAACCTCCTGAGGTCTCTTACAAACCAAAATATCCTATGTTCTTATCTAAACATCTATGGAGGACAAACTAGTTGATTTTCCAAGACTCTTCTCCTACAGAAAACACTAAATATTACACCTGCCAGGCAGGTAGATATCCTTAGTTTACACAAGTTGACCTCCAGGATAGAATAAGAGGACAAAACCAACAGGAGAGCTCCAACACTGAGATGTCACAACATGTTCGTCACAAGAAGGGCCATGACACAAAGAAGGAATGAAGAATGATAAATAAAGTAGTTTAAGTACTAGCATAACATTTGCACATTTCTCTTCAGATATGAGTCCAAGAGTCACTTCTCCCACTAATGCAATGCCATCCATCCAACACAGATGGAAATAAACTGGAACGGATGCACACACACCATTTACCCACCTAGGATCACAGGATAATTCAGGGAGGAAGGGACCTCAGGAGTTTCCAGTTCAAGTGAAAGAAGGGTTACCTCTAAGGTCAGATCAAGCTGTTCACAGCTTTAGCCAGTCTGGTCTCAAAAACCTCCATGGACAGAAACTGCACAACCTCCCTGTGCAACCTCTTCCACTACTTGACTATCCACTGGCATCTGAAAAGTTTTATTTTGCAGGACACATTTGTAGCTAGTGAACTGTACGATGATTTCACTTTTAATAAGGATAAAGCAAACTGTAAGCCTGAAAACATTTTTTCAAAGATTATCAGGTGAACCACTCCATAGTGGCTCTAAAATAAGCTTGCTTACTATGTTCTCCAGTGAAAAATACTAAGACTAGCCTCTAACTTCTTTTTCCTTTAAGAATACAGGGTGATATTTTATAAAACAAATAGGTGGTCAGGAACTTTCAGGATTATTCTTTTAGCACTGTTGTGGTTTTGTGTGGTAGCAGGGAGGGGCCATAGTAATGGCTCCTGTATGTAGCTGCTAAAGGTTTCCCTGGACTCCAGCTCTGCTGCAGTGGTGGCTCCTGCAAGTGACTGCTCAGGGTTCACCCCCACCCCCGGCTCCAAGCGTTTGGTAACTGGGAGGGGCAGTGGGGGAAGGAGTACCACCGATCCAGCCCCTGTGAGAAACTGCTGGAAGTTTCCCCAGCTTCAGTTTGGACCCACCACAGGCCAGGGCTGAGCCAATCGGCGCCTCTGCGAATAACATATTGAAGAAGGGGACTCGGTCGGGGCTAGGAAAGGGAACGCTCTTGGCATTTCCCCTGCAGAGTGCTGAAGATCCATGGTGACGCACAGATTGTCCCTTGGTGCAGCCCGTGAGAAGATGCAGCCATGGAGGACCCCACGTAGGAATTACGGAGAAGCCCACGCCGGACGGAGAGAGAAGCAAGATTTTTGAGAGAAAGGACCACATGACACTCTGGTCAGAGAA
>NW_010118587.1:0-1655 GCF_000699245.1 Pterocles gutturalis
TGTCCCCAAGGATGTCCCCAAGGACGTCCCTGTGTCCCCAAGGCCACATTAATGCCTCCAAAGATGTCCCCAAGGCCACCCCCTGTGTCCCCAAGGATGTCCCCGTGTCCCCAAGGCCACACCAATGTCACCAAGGATGGCCCCCAGGGCCAGCTCTGTGTCCCCAGGGATGTCCCCATGTCCCCAAGGCCACATCAGTGTCCCCAAGGATGTCCCCAAGGACATCCGTGTGTCCCCAAGGCCACATCTATGTCCCCAAGGATGTCCTCAGGACCAGCTCTGTGTCCCCAAGGATGTCCCTGTGTCCCCAAGGCTACCCCCTGTGTCCTCAAGGATGTCCCCATGTCCCCAAGGCCACATCAATGTCCCCAAGAATGTCCCCAGGGCCAGCTCTGTGTCCCCAGGGATGTCCCTACATCCCCTTGTCCCTGTGTCCCCAGGGACCTCCCCAGGTTGTCCCCAAACTCATCCCTATGACCACCTCCCTGTCCCCATGGATGTCACCGAGGTGTCCCTGTGGCTCCAGGGTTGTCCCCATGTCCCCAGCTGGCCCAAGCTGTCCCCAAGTCCCTAACGCTGTCCCCACGGACCTCCTCAAGCTGTCCCCATGTCCCCAAGCACAGGACACTTGGGGGGGGTTCAGGTTTAGGGAGGGAATGACATGTCCCAATTGTCCCCAAAGTGTCCCCAAGCCATCACTTGTAGAACTCGTGCTCCTGCTCGTCTTTCTTGATGACGGTTTTGTAGGCCTTCTCGAAGTCCTTGGCCAGCACGATGTACCGGTTCTCCCGCACCGCCAGCATGCCACCCTGGGGACATGGGGACAGCTGTGTCACCTCCACCCTCTCTGACCATCAAGTCAACCCCTGAAACCTTGGGGACCGGCTATCAGGTCAACCGCATTAACAGAGGACTAACCATCAGGTCAACCCCAGCCACCCCTAAGGACCGGCCATCAGGTCAACCATGGCCATGCTGGAGAACCCCTGCCACGCATCAGCGACTGGCCGTCAGGGCAACCCCTGACACATGCAGACCGACCATCAGGTCAACCCAAGCCACGTTGGGGACAAGTCACTGTCACCCAGGCCACCGTGTCACCCGTGTCCCCCTGTTGTCACCCACCTCCTGGCAGATGGAGTTGATGTCGGCCCCCGAGATCTTGTCCGGCCGTGCCACATCTGGGTGACGATGGTGAAGGAAATGTGTCCTCTCCGTGTCCCCTCCCATAGTCCCTGATGTTCCCTCCATGTCCCCATGGCATCACTGATGTCCCCATAGGGTCCCCAGTTACTCCCAGATGTCCCCTCAAGTCCCCACTGAGGTCCCTGATGTCCCCACAGGGTCCCCATGGGGTCCCCGATGTCCCTATGGGCTTCCCAACTCTCCCTGATGTCCCCACAGGGTCCCCAGCCCTGACATCTCCCTCTGGTTCCTCATGTCCCCATGGGATCCTCAATGTCCCCATGGGCCCCCTGATGTCCCCACGGGGTCCCCAACATTCCCTGATGTCCCCATGGGGTCCCTGATGTCCCCGTGGGCTCCTCAATGTCCCCACGGGCTCTTCAATGTCCCCACAGGTCCCCTCACGTCCCCATGGTGTCCCCGACGTCCCCATGGAGTCCCACCACCTCAACCTTCTCCACCGTGCAGTG
>NW_010118587.1:1681-2118 GCF_000699245.1 Pterocles gutturalis
GTGCTGTCCCCACCCTCCCCGTGTCCCCCTGTGTTCCCCCCACCCCACAGTGTCCCCAAAATGTCCCCAAAATGTCCCCAAGATACAGTCCTCGAGGTCGACCTCCTCGGAGAGGTTCATCTTGCTGGTGATGGTGGAGAAGATCAACCGCTTCTGCCGCCGGTCGGGCAGCGGGAACTCGATTTTCCGATCCAACCGCCCCGGACGCAGCAGCGCCGGGTCCAGGGTGTCCGCCCGGTTGGTGGCCATGATCACCTGGAGGGGACACGGGTGTCACCGGGGCCGGGGGGCACCCATGGGACACCCCGGGACCCATGGGACCATCCCAGGACCTGTAGGAACCACCCAGAACTTGTGGGACACCAAGATGGAGAACCTGGAGGAACGTGGCTCCATGGTTGGCCACCGGTGGGGACAAGGGGGTGTCCCCAAGCACC
>NW_010118588.1:0-16954 GCF_000699245.1 Pterocles gutturalis
CTGAGGGTGCACTCAAACTTGATGAGGGTCCACTCAAACTTGCTGAGGGTGCACTCAATTAAAATGGCATTAAAATGCATTAAACCAATATTAATTTTTCTGTAAACGCCAGTGCCTAATACTGTTGCAGTTTGTCACATAGGTTCATGCTTCTTACACGTCTATGCCTATATATTGCTTTTTTACAAGACTTAAGATCATATTTATAACTAAGCCTAGAACCACATTACTGCTTTAAACCTGTCTGTTGAAGAATTCTCCATATGGGTTACAATCACTTTTCTGTAATATTTGGAGCACACCATCATTGCAAACTGGAATGCAGAGCCTACAGCCCTGAGATTGTACTGATTAATATCTCAGAAATACTAGCAAGGTCCCTCAAAGCAGAGAAATGGTGTAGACATGATGCTGCACAGAAGCTAATTAGATGCACCAGTTAGCAGAGCTTATTAACCTGGGTATTGTGCTGAGCTGGGTGCAACTCTGTGCTTTCTGATTCAGGAGATAACTTGCTCTAGCTCAGGAGTGTGCACGGTATTTTTTGTACAGTATTGGCAGAGCCTTCATATCCTTCATTTTTATCCACTGAAAAATGTAAATCTTCCAAAAAAAAAATACGAATCATAGTATTTGTATGTGTTCTCTGGAGTGAGTCATTTCCTCTATGAACTGAGTTCAGACCAGTGTTTCAGGAATCCAGTTGCACAGTGACTTCAGCAGGCACTAGGTAGTTCACACACAGGGACACATGGAAAGGCACTTCCCGGTTTGATGGTCTACCAGTTGCTCAGGTTGCACCCCAAGGGACAAAAAGAGAACACGTTTTTTCTGGTGTAAAAATAATTTACAGTGAGAGGTGATTCCACTTTAGTGGAGTTAGTCCAGAACTACACTGGCATGACTGACATTCTAATCTGCTCCACATGGTTACTCAATAGTCAATAGTCAATATCAACTTAGTGAAATGGGTAATTAATGTTTGCCAGGACTGAGAGCATTTATCCCCTCCTGCTCTCTTGGTCATAATGGGGCAGGCCTGAAGGTAACAATAATTATTTTTAAATTAATATTTTGGGCAATTTAAAGGAAATAAAAATCTCTCGCAAGTCTTGCCCTAAGATCTCAGCAAGAGACGCATGAGAGTCCCAACAGAAAGCTGACTGAGAAACTGTGTTTTCTGTTGTGTTGGAAATATTTCCTTGACTAGGAATTTTCAAACTTTCACATAACAGATCACACACTGATCTCTCTTAAGAACTTCAAAGAACCAGCAAAACATAGAAAGAGCCATGAAAAGACTGAGGACTTTTGAACCATTCCCAGCCCTCCTCCTGTTGAAGCACCCCTCTGGGAAGGCAGTTTGCCAGCTTCCACAAACAAATCCCCTGCACGAGGGGACTGAGGTACTGGATGGACTCAGTCAACAGGAACTTGTGGCCAGCATGTCAGGTCATATGTTCTAGGGGGGATTGAGCCATGGAGAGGGGCTGAATTCAGTTTCCTTAGCAATTCTCTTTACACGGCTTCCCAGCATTTACCAAATCTCTGCCACCTGGAGAAACTCTCTGTCTAGCACAGAGAGGGAACAATGGAGCAGAATGTGTTTCCCCATCCCCATACCAGATTGACACTTGAAACTCCTAAGTAACTACTACAAATCTTACAAGGGAAATACAGTTTTCCTGGGAAGAAGAGAGAAAAGAAGAAGTTTCATGAAGAAACTTCTGTCAGATTTAAAAAAAAAAAAAAACTCCTTATTCTTTTCTGTGAAAATTGAAAACTTCAGAGGAGTGAAATAGTGAAAAAGCTGCAGTTACTCCAGGGGGAAATTTCTATTCATTGTTCTCTCATATTATTTACCACTCTAAGGCTCCGATGTTTGCAGGAACTTAAAACTATTCACCAGCAAACCCTCTTCATCTTAGTTATTATTATAGTCAAAAGACAATGATCTCAGCAACATATCAACAGCAAATTATGCCACAGACAAATACATATGAAAACCACTTTTTTTCCCCTTACTTTGCAACATAGAAAACAATAAATAATTCTTTCCATATTTTGGGGAAATATTTAAATGATTCATTGCTGGTATTGACTATTTATAAAAAGTAAAATGAAAAATATTTATTGACATGAATTTTATTTTACTGGGAGAGCACAATATAAAAATAATATCCTGTTCAAATACACCGCTTTTCCTTAGAGATGTCAAAGAACTTTACAACAGAATCAAGTGTACTACATAAGAATTATCATAATCATTAAAATTATAAATGGCAAAACCAAAGTACTGAAGGTAACACAACTTCCTCAAGGGAACCCAAAATTGTTCTGAATGCCACTTTGACTGCAAAATTGTAGCATCACCAAAAATCAATCCAAGAAGAATCAAGGACAGTTACAGTGCATTTTTGGTGACGGTAGTATTGTAAATGTGGTCCTAGCAGAAAAGAACAAGCAAAGCAACAGAATCTGCTTAAGTGGAATCAATTTTAACCTAATAAATATCTACTTTGATCAGAAATTCAGGATATAAGTGCAAGATTAAAAACAGAAAGTACAAATAGCTAATAGCATATTTTTAAAGGAAATGTGTACATTGATATCCAAATGATGCAGGTTTTTTTTTTACCAATAAACTACCTGAATTGGGCATAATGAAAAATGAGACAAGACAGACAAGAATACAAAGCTTCCCAGAGCTGGTCCACCATTGGCAAAGTCACAGAGAGAAATGAAGGTTTATAGTTGGTGTGGACCCATGTGACACTTTCTGGAGAAGCAAGCTTTTTATTCAGAAAAGGAACAGATGTTTTGGCAGATAGCATAGAAAGAATCCTGTCAGAGACTATAAACTAGGCTTGAAGAGAAGAAGAAAAGAGTGTGGAAAAAGTGTGAAGTATAAAACAAAAGAACCAAAATGACAAGGATAAAATAGAAATGCAGAAAAAAGACAAGGGCTTTGTTAAAATTGAAAAGAGAAAGTAAATGTACTAAACTCCTTGTAACTTTGGAAGAAGTTTTAAGGCAAAAAAAAAAAAAAAAAGAAACTTATCTCTCTTCCACTGACACAGCTCATTGCAGCATGAGGCTGGGAGATTAATTTTATAACTGCAGACAGAAATCAAATAAAAGGAAGAGTCAATGCCCTTTTTAAGCATCAGTAGAGAAAGATCAGAAGTACATAGCCAATATTAAAATGCAGCCAAGGTTTATGGCCAACATTTAAGTAGATTTGTACTGGAAGAACAAAAAATAACCAACTGTGGAAATGGGCATACTACCATCACATATCCCTGCACCTAAAAGTTTTCCTCTTTCATTTGTTTGCGATAAAGAAGATTCTTCTGATCCAAACAAATGTGTTTAAGAAAATTTTAAACTCAAACTCACCAAGCCAGTTTCTGTGAATACCTTCAGCCTTGAAAAATAAGAGCTTTGACAAGAAATTCTCAGCCTACTTCATTCTGAAATCTACTGCTGCTGGACAGCAACCTTTAATCACCTTTAAAAATATCCTTTTAACCTCCAAGAATAGCCTTTTCTGAAAAATGTGAAGGAAGCTGGTATCAGTGTAGCAAAGCCTGTTGGCCAGGGCTCAGTCCTGGCATCTACTAAGAGCAAAATACCAGCTGAAGACGCTATGGCACGTCTCGGTATGAATATCTAAGTTGCAGTGAAGCGTGGCTCATGCAAGGTGAACTCCCAGCTGTGTATGTCCTGTGATCACACTGATACTTAAACAAGTAGTCATAAAGGATTCTGATACTTTATGTCAGCTGCTCCACAGTAAGAGCCCACACACCTCTGCTTAGCATGTAGTAAAGTCAAGGCAGGTCAAGGTCAGTTGTGTATAAAAAACAACAAAAAGTTATCACAGGAAAAAAGCAAGAGCACAGATTTTTTATTAAAGGGTATCCAAGATCCTACCTTAGCTCCCACTGCAATAAGCTTTCTACATCCTAAAATAACACTAGCTAACCAGCAGGGATGCAGCTTAAGGTACAGTTCCTGAAGATATCTTAAAACCAAAGACAAAATTTAGAGTTCACATGTTGTCCTGAACAGCTGTTTCTATGAGGAGAGACCCATACAGTAACACTGACTAGAGAAAGAATTAGAAATGTAATATCACAATGGAAGTGTTACACACTTTTATCTTTTGGATGGTAACCCCTATATTAAGTCATTCAAGAGGTGCCATTTCTTGCACCGCAAGAAATACTATGCATCTGAAAAAACAAGAAACTCTGAGAGGAATGTACAAGGAAAAGCAGCAAGGAAATTAATATAAAGTCCCTGTAAAGCTGACAGGAAGAAATAAGAAGGTTCACATGGATAGAAAATTGACCATACAAACACTTTTTCGCATTCCAATTGAATGTTATTCAGTGTCTTCCATTTAAAATGCTCTCAGTCTTCAGTCAAAACCAGATTTTCCTGTCTGATGGACATGAAAGCTCGAATTCACATCTGCAAATTAACTATGTTCTTTCTGCTTCATACATCAACTATTATGTGCAACGTTATTTCTGGAACTGTATCTTAGCTTATGATTTGATGATTATGGTACATCAGGAAGAAGAGAATGCACCTTCCTCTGCCACAGCTACACTTTTATTGACTCCACAGTATTGAATGGGGAAATTTGGTTTTGTCAGCAATCTAAGCAGGCCTGACTTCAAAGATTTAAAATGTGCAGATCTGGCATCAGTGTTCAGTGGATGTTTGCAATGACAATGGGATGGAAAAAGTATCTGCTTAGTCTAGGAAGTTACTGCAACTATTTAATAGCAGAAGCAAAAATGCTTACCCCAGAAACATTAAGGGATGTCAGGGTAGCAGAATTTTGCCAAATTTTTCTCTGGGAAGAATGTGCTTCTTCATGACTGGGGACACTTTGCAGTCCCACCAGCAACCCACCACAACATTTCCAGCCTACTATTCATCACTAAGAAACAGTATGAAGTAATCTCTCCAGTGGTTCCCACTGACTGCTGTTTTCAGGCTTTGTGATATATGGTCAGTCCTCCCTGGGATAATCCAGAGTCTTCCAGTTTTTCCCTTCAAATTGCAGAACCATGAAACAGAAAATAAAGCAAGATCTTTCAGCTTACTCTCACAAATTCTCTGAGGTGTCTAGCAAGGTCTTTCCTCCTCCTCCTCCCCCAGACTCCATAAAATCCATGACTGCGAAAACTGGGTTTGTGTCTTCGGAGAAACAAATCCCTCACTGGTGAAGTCAGATTAAAAGTAAATCTCCCTTGTTCTGTGAAAGCAACTGAAATAATTTCTTACTGAATGGAAAAGCCACAAGTCCAAAATGCCAGAGGACAGATGGACTGATCAAAAAGACAACAGTCTTTCCATTAACTTTTGATAGACTTTGGTCTTAAGTCATTAATCAGCACTGTTAAGAGCTGTGGGTCTTGTAGTGAGGTTTTGTACTAGAAAAATAGAGACAAAAAATACAATCTTGACATTTCCACTAGACAAGAAAAACTCAGGGGATGTAATCACAGCCATACCTCAGTTGCTAGATTATAATAACAAGTTTTATATTTAAATACAACAGGTCATTGTTCCATAAGTATGGAACCAATGGTGTTTTGTTCATCACCAGGTTTTTTGATTGATTATTGTCCTGAGTGATGGCAAATACATATTCTTATTTACATTTTAGAAATAAATGCTGTTTCTACAATAAACACAGATCCATATGTTTTCCTTTGCAGCATTATTAGCTCATGCATTTTTATATGGACATTCTCTATTATATTAATAGAAGACTTAAAATTACACAGACAATGGAGATTTTTGCACCACAGATTTAGTGGTTTTTATATAGCGTGCAAAAATAATTTGTATTCAATATCTGTATTTATATATCTTTGATGTTGCTTGCTTTGTTTGCTATTACACAATATGCAGAAGAATTTGTTATATGCCTACCATGCTTTCATCTAGATCATTCTCCTGATTAATGTTGATTTGCATGTGACTATGAGGGAATAGTCATTTTTATATTTTTTCCTTTGTTCCTCCTACAGTTCTCTTACATTTTTCTACCTGTTATGTACAAACCAGCTCACTGAACCATCTTTCTGAGCTATCCCAGGCAAGTGTGAATTATTTTGCTTGCTTGTATCATAATGCCAAATTCTTCACAGCTGAAAATCACTACTTCTCATCATTTTACTCACCTATGATTCTCCTTATTTGTGTTGCTCTAATAAATGAAAATTATCATTATGTCGATCCTTGTAAAATGGCTGAAGACATTTGCCTTCATTTGTGTTTGCCATTACCTGCTAACTCCAGGACTCTTTCGTCTTCTGAAGCTAATCATCTTCCCTTATCCAAAGAAGCTGAATTTCTCAGTAGTTGCTGCAGCTGATACTGACCAATATCTATCCCAAACTGGCACCAACTATACAGTGGGTCTGACGGGTCCAGAGCCTTCTTGGCACACCTGAACCCTTAGAAAATACTGCAAGGAGTCACCAGCTGTGAAAAGGAAGTCTCAGAGGCAGATACATACAAGGAGGTGTTGGCTGGCCAGAAAAACTTTTAAAAGTTTCCTCTGTCTTTTAGACTGTGCTATAGCCAAACCTTCATAAAATCATCATCACTTACCTCCATGTCTCACTCTCCCCACTTAACTTTTAATCTGAGGTAGACAACTATTTAAAATAAACACCTTTCTTTTCTGAGTGAGTTCTGACTGTAAACAAATAATGCCTTTCTGAAAGTCAGTATTTAGCTGCCGTTACCCCCAAGAGCAGAAGTGATGCTTAAATACCAGTAATTTCCTGTCTCCCAGTTTCTAGTCACCACTTTCAAGGCCACCAACATCCTCCCTCTAAGTTATTTATGACTACACCTGCCTGGGTTCTTGTGTTTCTCATCTCCAGGACAGACTCCATCTGCCCCTGGAGCTTTGCTAGTCTGTAGATATTCTAATACCCTGATCATATGTTCAGGAACAGTTTTGATTTCCCTCAGTATTTCTTCTTTCTGTCCTAGGAAATTTACATCCATTCCCAGCATCTGTCATCCACTCTCTTGTGAATGTTAAGGCACATCATTAATTTAATGTCTAGAAGTTCTGCCCATTAATTATGCTCATTTCTTATTCCTGCTACCTTTCATTAAGTTCTCATGCAAAGTACTTTAAAAATAATTTGTAAAACAGTTCAGCATGGTTTCTTCCATGTTGACTCTTTCTATAGGCTTAGGCTTCCCACAAAGAACATGCATTTGCCTCCTTCTATGAAAGCTAAAAAAGAAATCTATTGTGTGAACTAATTTTTCCCAAATCCCCCAGTCTGGTCCCAGCTGCGGCATGTAGTAATTGCCTTGATCATCTGTATTAAACCCCTGATTTTCAGTGAACCTAACTTTTTTTTTTTGCAAATATTTTGATATAGCCCATCTTGCAACAGAACTTTTAATGGTGAGGATTACTTAAAATTCAAAGCAACCAGCTAAAGCTTTTGAAAAAAATTAATAGGATGGCATAAGTATCTGTCCAAAAAAAATGGACAGAAGGTTTGTCACTATGAATGCTCACACTGTATTTGTGTATGCAAACACATGTGTTTGTATGCATGTGTATTATTTTTTAACTTCTTTTGTTGCCCTCATTCAGACAAAAGCTTCTTAGTTTTCCACATTAGAAAAGAGCAACAGACTGCACCACTGACACAACTTCTTGTCGACACCAGCCAGTCCTTCCCTTTTACCTATAAATCTTGTCTCACATGCCTCTAGAAATTGAGATCACATAATCTCCTTTGTAAACAAGTCAGTGTTTATGATACAATTCAGTCTAAATTTTGTAGATGTTTCTGCACAGCATCTTTAATGAATGCCCATTTCATATTCACCCACAAAGCCAAAGGTCTTGTCCAGTCTGTCATAATCCACCTCAAATCTTCACCATCATATCTGTTGTTCTGGTGAACTCTGATCCACCCACACAGAATCCAATGGAACAAAAGTGTCAGCCTCTTTGAGCAATGCCTGTTTATGATTTTCTAAAGAATCAGATACAAGCTATTTGCCTTCATCTTCAAATTCCTTCTCATTTTTATCCTACCTATCACCTCTAGTGAGCTCTGTCTCCAGTTAGACCATAATGTTGGCTTCCATCACCCATTTGTCAGATATTTTTAAACAAGCTCCTCTGTGATTTTTTTGCAAGCATCTGCCAGAAAACCTCATTATCTTCCTTCAAATCCCTCATTAAAACCCTCTTGCTGTGATGCCTACAAAAAACATGAGAAAATGTTTAAGCTAATAATGCAGAGACGCTTTCTCTCATACTGACCAACATTGCCTCTTTGTTTCCTTGTGCTCTTTTAGCTGTCTGCATCCATGTGTCGTCTCTTATCTTATATTTGAATCATAGCCTCCCCATGTGGTCCTGGTTTATGACTTAGAGTTGTTTGGTGCTGATAATATAAATAATAATCAGAAGAAAAGGCTTTTCCTTCTCATTATACTTTGCTAGCTCCTGAAAACATGTTCATGCTTCCCTTTTGTGTTAGTTTCTAACAAGTAATTATAGAAAGCACTATAATATAATCTCAAAGTCCTCTCTCCCTTTTCAGAAGGGAACACACATGCAAAGGACCAATTCATCCTCTATTCAGAAAATATATTTGAAAAGGAGAACTATGGCTAAGAGGGAAAAGCTCATGTTTCAGCATATTTTTTTCCATAGAGGACAAGGAAGTTCAACCTAATTTTCTCTCCATCCTGTTCCTGCCCCTTAGGACAGAACAAATAGGATTCTCTTCAAGGAAAGTATGAGGTCTCTCCTGCAGATTAGTGATTTCCTTTCTTCCTTCCCTTACTGCCAGTGCCTGCCGGGTACAGTCCAAGTCCTGCTGCTCTTGAAGGCACACACTCCTGCTCTGGTGCTTCCCATGGAAAGGGAAGTGTTTTCCTTCAGGAAGGGAAAGAATTTTTTTTCCACTAATGATGTAGAACAGAATGAAAAGAAATTTTTCTCACCACGTGTCACAGCCTCTCAGCTCAGCATTAGTTCCACGTTCAGGCTTTTAAATTATTTGTAATCCTCCGTAATATACACCCAAAGCAGTTCTGCACCTACATTAAAAGGAGCCCTTCCTATGAATCAACTTCCTCTGCATGGATCTCAGAGTGACAGTGAGGGCTGGTGTTCCCAGTTTGTTTTTTAAGTCCTCTACATATATGATATGTCCTTAGCCACTGTATTTTCCCTTTTACACTTTGCCTCTGTCCTTTTTACTTTACTTCATCTAACAGTCATGCATTGCTCAAGGAACAACCCCTGCTCCCAAGGCAGGTAATCATTTCTCTGCTCTGACACATTAACACTGTGGATACCACACAAAGATGTAGAACTTTAGACAATACAACACATTAATATGTTGAGCTGATAATTTTCCATCAACCGGCGGAGAACTTTAGCACCTTTCTAACAAGAGATATTAAGTGTTCAAAGAGAGAACAATTTTCCACTTGTGAGAAAAATGTATAAATTTATACACCCATCAAAACATCCACAGACATCAATAAATCATACAGCAGTTACTCATTTTTGCATGCAAGCAGTCAGTTTTGACATCTATATGTCCTGTGTAGAAAAAACACATTAAGTCATGGACTTTGCATTGTTGAAGTGAGACAGGACTTTGGGAAAACTTGATACTAAATTTCTCCCAGGTTTCCGTTTTGTAGACAAAGAACACTAAGGTGACAATTTATATCAGTTATGTTAATGAAAGACTAAACTCTATGTCTTTTTAACCATTCTGAGTTATGGCAAAATGGTTTAATTATGAGAATTTAAGCAGTCATAGAGATTTAGTAGTTCATTAATCCCATAACATCCATGGGAGGTAAGCCTGGAACTGCAGCTCAAGCACTAGGCAGAGCCAGAGGCTATTCTAGCACAGAAGCAGTTTGGAGACAACATGGACTAGGTGTAATCTTCACCTCTTCAAGAAGCATTTCAGAATTGCAACTGTGGAGTTTCCTTGTGCTCCTAGGGGAGGGAGGCAGCTTCATGCTGTTAGCATAATCTCACTCTACAAAGACAGCAAATGCAAATGTGCTGTCCTCGTTTTGATTTCATGTTGACAGCATTGTGTCAAGCCTGATCAACCAGTCTCTGTTTAATTGTAAATTATTATCTCAAGAGAAATTCAACTCTTTACAACTTTTACATCAGAAACATATAGGAAAAATGATAATGAATAATGTAACCTATAAGGAAGCTCTGTTTCCTGTAGTCAGCACCTGCTAGTGCTTTACTAGGAGCTATGCAAATCTGATGAATACATGTTATAAAAGATTGGACTTTCACTCCATACAATGTATACAGAAAGGTTCATGAATTAAACACAGCAGAAGCTCAGCTTTGACAACTCACTGTGTAAGGACTTTATTTTCACACAAATATTGCTAGCAAACATTTTTACTTAGTCCACGCAGTTCTAGAAAACTACCCAAAGTGAACAGTTCCATCTTAAAACGTTGAGCCACCTTAAGAAGAAACTCAAATGCTCTTGGGGAAAAGAAAAAAAAAAAACAAAAAAAAAAACAAAAAACAAAAAAAAAACACATAATCTTCCAGAATTTCCTTTTTAACTTTTTATGATTTTCTCCAGTGGGTTTTCATCACTTTCCTAATATCACTTTCAATGTGTCTCATATCAATAGCAATTTCAATTTCTCTTCAAATTCAAGCAGACATCTTCACCTGAAATTGTGCTCTGATTTAGCAACAAATGACCTTGCAAGACAGCATGAAGGGTAATTTAAGTGAGCTGAAGAAATGTAAGGCAACAGCAGATTAAGATATTAAACCTTGTTTTGGGATGTTTGTTCAATTATATTAATACCGAAAAAAAATAATCAAAAAAGGAAAAACAATACTGTGATCACGTAACAAATGAAGTTAAAGAGGAGAATCAATTACCTGATCTACAGTCTATGGATCCAATTTAAAGTTATGCACCATTTACAAAGATCTTTTGAATAATTCACTCTGGGGAAAAAAAGTTCAAAAAGTGCTGTCCAATAAAGCAAAAAGCTTTACAGTTCATTTAAGCTACTTTTCTTTATGCACAAGTGGCCATATCTCCATTATGTATCCAAGGGTGCACAATCACAAAACAAGGTGGACTGTGACAGAAAGGGACATGACCTGTTCCAGTACACAAAACATATGCATTACCAGTGCTCATTTAGTTGAGGAAAAGTAAAATAGGTTTAAAATGTCGAACTGCCTGATGTAGCCTTAAGATAAGTGCTCATTACCTTTGAGGGTTTTATTCTGAGCTTTGCCACAACAGAAATAAAGGATGAAGAGAAGAAAGAAATGTAACCACTTAGAGAAATTGCCCAAGACAAAATATTCACGCTAAACCCAAGACATGCAATTTGCAGCTTCTGTGGCCCCACATTGTTTACAAGCACCTGTCACTGACCAGCAAAGTGTAAGAGTCAGTTAGAAGATCGCCATTGTCTCAACCTTCTCATCAAGGACACAGTACCTCCAGTTAGACCACTTTTCAATTGAAATTAATCCCTTTGGTGTGTTCACCTTAATTTTGCACTTCAAGATCTCAGTAAAGAACCACCATGAGTCCTTAGTGGACCGTGACAGTCACTGACCAGCAAAGTAACATAAATCATCACCGATAAAGGCTTTTGATTACTCAGATTTTGAAGGAAGTAATAGCTATAGTAAACCTATAGATAACTGGACAATACAGATCCACTAGGACAGTTGAATAGATTGGGCAAAAGCAACTGAAGAGGTTTTCTAAAGCCCAAGTAAAAATATAAATTTTATGAACAAAGAATTGTCAGAATCTTACGTCACACCATGTACTACAGTGCCTGGAACCACTGGGTAGAGAGGAGACTGAATCAGCTGAAAGATCCCATCGCCATGTCATCTTTAGGAATTTTTAAGGAAAAGGAAATTTCAAGGAAAAGTATAGTGATATTATCTCGTATATTTGGCAATGGCCTAAATACTGACAGAACATACTGTTCCAGTCTGCTGTCTGCATTTCAAGGGAAATGTTGCTGAACTGTAATCAGTTCACAGAAGAGCATTGCGCATGCTTAGCAGATCAGAAGATCTCTTCACACCTAAATACTCCAAGAGCTCAGTACTTTTAAAGAAGATTAGGAATGATTTGATCTACAACTTAAAATAACATATATGGGAAACGTAAATTTAATAATGGCTTCTTTGATCTACAGCAGAGCGCAATTTTAAGGAGACATCCCAAAAGAACTTCAGAAAAAATGCAGATAATAATATGAGTAAAAGCCACCAGCTTTGGAAAAGACTAAGAATGGGGGACATTTGATCTTGCACAAGTCAAAAAGTTCCCTAAACTGTTATAGCACAGCTAAAGCAGAGTTGAGCACATGTCACAGCCTTCTCAGAGAAAAGACACAGAGAAATACAGAAGAATCAACATTCACAATGGAAGAAAGACTACAAGACATGAAACAGGAACAGGTAAACATGTTACCAACAGAAATACCTTTGAAGCCATTAGTGGACAAACGTGCAATTAAGATTAAATGAGATAGCTCAGAAGTTACTTCACCAATAGATCTACTTTCGCTGAAGAAAAATAAAGATTGTTAAATGATGAATGCTCTGAATATCTTCAACAGCTGCAGGATGCCTTATAATTTCTACAGTTTTAGCACAGGAAATGAAGAAGTAAAAAATAAATATAAGTGTTTCATGATAGTGAAACTAGATTAATTTGAACCGACTTTATGAAGTGCCTTTACAGAGTACTGTGTTTTCTGCTATGACTACTCACAAACACCCACGAATAGCACAGATGAGGTTACTATCAACTAGACTGATCATGCACTTACCAAGTCAAGACAGAAATCTGTCTCTTGGCATCAAAACCCTAAAGGGAGACAACTGTAACTCATATGACTGTCTTATAAGAGAAATGTAAGAACAAATTGACATAGTAGAGAAAATATAAAATATCTGAGTACATATATACAAGATTGTCTTTAGATAACCCAAATTGTGCACACAAATGTGGAGTATTAACTCAGAGAAAAAATTCTGGAATCTCCTATATTAAACTGCAGATGTGTTGATACAAAAGGAAAGACATCAGAAAAATAAAGGGCAGTATAAAAGCACAGCTCCCAGAAATATATCTACATACCGAAGACTCTGAATGAGTAACTTAAAACAAATACACAACATGGACAGTGTGCCGATGCAATCAGTGTCATACTGAGGAATATGAAAAGGATGAAGGAGAAGCTGCAAGTCTACAAAGAGAACAAAAAACTCCTGGGAGAGAATGAATCACAACAAAATGACTGAAAACATGAGTAGCCTTCATGACTTCAGGGCATAGTTAACTGCATCTAGGATACTATGTACACTCGGATCCCTTGGTATAGGAGAGATGTCGGCAAACTGGAGGGAATCCAGCAGAGTGCCATGAATATGGCTAAGGAGCTAAAGCATATGACATATGAGGATGAAGGAACTGGCTCCAGTCTAGAGAAAAGTCTAAGGAAGAACCTAATTGCCAGATTTCTACTACCTAAAAGGTAGCTATAGAGAGGATGCAGTTGGGCTTTTCTAGGAAATTATTTATAAAGACAAGAAGCAACATTCACAGAGAAATTCCTGTTGAACATGAGAAAAAAATTCCTCACCATGAGAGTAGTCAAGCACGGGGACAGGTGCTTGAGAGACAGTAACAACATTCATTTACAACACTGGACTGAACGCAGTCTTGGTCAATCTGATTAACTTCAAAAGTTAGCCCAACTTTGAGCAAAAGGGTGGTGTAAATGGCCTCCAGAAGTCAAAAACAAACGACCAAATTGTAGTTATGCAAGCCACCCTTCAGATAAGAAACAGGAGTTACAAACTGCAAAGCTAAATACAGATTGAAAAAAATTAGCTACATTAAAAAACAGTTACAAAATCTGAGAAAGAAAAGCTAATTGATAATGAGAAATAGGAGAATTTTAGTAAAACTTTAGGTGATAAACTGAGAGGCAGAGGTAAGTATTACCTGATTATTATCTGAGAAATGTGGGGAAGTTTGTGTAAGAAGGGTAAACATCACTATTCCGTGAAATCTGTAGCTATAAGGGCTAGCTTTTTAGTATGCGATGGCATTAGAAATTTTGCTTTCCAAAACTTTCTTTGGAAGGTATTTCATACCTTTCTTTTGAGCATCAGGCCTAAAAGGTCAGAGAGGGAAGGATTATTTTGTGAGAAATGTTCCCCCACTGTTCCCCAGTTTCCGTAAAGGCATTTGGTGTGCTAGGTGAAATATATTATATTCTGGGAAATTCAAACACAAGATTCAGGTCTTCCAATAGTTCCTTTGGAGGAGATACTTAACTAGGCTGTGATGGAGACCACCGGCAATCTGCACATTTGTTCCTCATGCAAGACTGGGCCCATTCAGAGGACTGCAGTTTGTGGAGAATTTGCTTCTGATGACTGAGTTTAGGGAGGCCGAGACTGTGCAAGAACTTCACAAGGTTATCAATACATGAAGGAAAGAGTATCAATAATAAGAAAGTCTGATAAAAGATAAAAATTGAAATAATTTTATTATAAGGAATGCAACTACAGAAATATGGTAGGAGTATTTAGACAGGCTCCATAAAGAGAATGAAAAGGCTAACAACAAATGGCCATTTTCCAGGCAACCAAGCCAAATTTGGAGAGATTCAAGAGGCAATCAGAACTCTTAGGAATAACAAGCACCAGATGTCAACAGCATTCAAATGTTAAAAACAAGAAGGCATAATCTTAGAGACCTCATCTAACAATTTGTTTGATATGGAGGTCTGTGAGAACGCTAAAAAAATTGAAGGAATATTTCTAATTTCAAAAAGGAAGACAAAATGTAAAAAGACAGTCTCTTTCTCTACTTATGATTAATGGAATCCTAGTTTTAAAACTTTTATATAGATTTTGCGCTTACAGGCAACAAACAATAGGAGAATGCAAGTGTTTGTAGGCATATATAATATTTCATAAATCTCATCTCTATATATCAGACATTTTCAATGCTTCAGTGATAAAGAAAAATTGTAGTGTGATCAGCATACATATTTAAAATAGATTTTAAGAACTGTGTGATAGCATTTTCCAACATGGTCTTTGTACTGCAGTGAAAGAGCTGTCTAATAAAATTATTAGGGCAGTACAATTGTGTGTTATATGATTAAAAAGAAGACTATGACAATGGGAAACTCCCATGCAATTTGCCAGCAATATGGGATTTTCCACACAAAACAACATGGAAAAGTCCTGGTAGGAACCCGTAAGAAGTTTAAAAAGAACCTAGAGCACAAAAAAAAAAAAAAAAAAAAAGGATTCAAGCAAATTCAGTAGCAAAGCATACAATCCGAATTCTGGGAAGACACTTCAATTCACAAATCTCTTGGAAAACCATTCTCAAACTGCAATTGCATAACCACATAAAATTAGATTGAGTTCTTTTGTTACTAGTTTTGATTTGATGAGTCATAGTTTTATTTCAAAATCAGCAGAAGAGGCACCTGACACTCTTACTGGAGATTAGCATACCTTGCCACAGATAATTTCTTATTTTTGTTCCTTTTTAATAAACAACTGCTAATAGGAAGAAAGCTGCAAATTGACATCTCTGAGCCAAAAAAAATAAAAGGATAAATGGGCCATTGACCTTGAAAAAGAACCACATGTAGACATCAGGGCTATCATGTAGCATTTCATTATTATGAGATTTTCTTTAAGAGGCAAAGTTAGACCCTGCTCTCCTTTCACAGATCATCAACAGTTTTTTAATCAAGAAGAATTAGCGGAAGATAGTGTCATTTGTCTAATACTATATAATGATCTTCACAAATTTTTCCTGAATACAGTGTCATAACTGAAAGATCTCTGTGACAGTTCTTTTTTTTTATTTGCTGTTTCTGCCTACCTTAATGTCTTGCTATTGTGTTATGAAAATTACAACTGAGTATTACAGCTAAGGAAAGAATTCAGATGTTTTTTGAAAGAATAAAATTCAGCTCCTTCTAGTCCTTTCTTAAAACAAGCACTGAATGTATAAACCAACTTACAGAATGCCATAAGTTTCAACAAATCTAGTCTTTGTTGGGCAAAGTGGAAAAAAAAAATCAGAACCCAATTTTGTACCAGTAACATTTTTCTTATCCTTCAACATTCAAACTGGAAATTGGTCAATTAAATCTCTTCCTTTAAAATTGTACATTATCAGCAGTATTGTTTTAAATGCACATCTAAAACCACTAAATTTATTATATAGACAAAAATCAACTGTACCTGAAAATCAACTGTACCTGAAAATCAACTGTACCTGAAAATGAACGGTGCCATTTATGAACAAAGATTAAATATATTTCTTGAGAGAATGAACTCAGTGGAAACGGAAAATTCTGTTTAAATGAGCAATTCTTGAACAAGACAAAAAAAACAGGAGTGTGACTTACAGGGTACTTGTTCAAACTGCTAAAGTATAGTAATGATGCTAAGATGGAAAGAATTTGATGCTTTAAACAAAATCCCTGTGATCATCCAAAGATTTGGTTTGTTTTGATTTAAAGAGTAAAAGTTTCCCTCTACCAAAAGCCTAGAAATTCAAAGGTGTAATCCAAATCTATAAAGGAACACAATATAAATTGTGCAGATATATTGTTAGATCGCCTAAACAAATAACACCAACACTGCACTATTAGTCTAACCTGAATTTTAGGAAAGTCTATCTAGTTTTCACAGCAACTCAAGCTCAACATGAGCCGGCAGTGTGTGCTTGCAGCCCAGAAAGCCAACCGTGTCCCGGGCTGCATCAAAAAAAGCACTAGCAGCAGGTCGAAGGAGGTGATTCTCCCCCTCTACTCTGCT
>NW_010118588.1:17490-28026 GCF_000699245.1 Pterocles gutturalis
GAGCACTTGAATTAGAAAAAAACCACACTGATACTATGATACATGTAGAATCCTTATGTGTACCTTTGGGAGACCACCTTATTTTATTTCTACATTGCAACTATGCAATTTCACTATATTGTCAAATATTTGTGCCTGGATAGTAACTCTAGTTGTGACTAAGGACAACTGTAGCTGAATTATGAAGAGTAACCACGTGTTAGCAAGAGTTTGGTTTTTGAGTTCCTCCTATATACCTCACATTTAGATTTTGACTGCCTCTTAGTTGTCTTCTCTATTCTTTCTTTATACCTATTATTTACTCATATCTCAACATCATAAGTTCAGATCACCTGGAGCTATGACTTCCCCAGAGAGACAGAAACAGAAGAGTTATTTACTCATATCTCAACATCACAAGTTCAGATCACCTGGAGCTGTGACTTCCCCAGAGAGACAGAAACAGAAGATATGTCATGAACATACTTGCATAACAGCATACTCACAGCTACGCACATGCAAACCAAATGAAACAACTATAATGCACAAACAATATTGGTTCTGAAGCAATATCGCACCTGATGTCAAACAAATATGCCCAAAAATAAATAATATCATTGCTTTGGTAACTACACATAACAAGCTCTGCATTTAGGGAGACTGAGAAACAGAGAAAGGCTCACCTGCTTTGGAAAGGCTCCAAACTTGGTTTGATTTAGCTTGTCATCAAAGGGTCAGCTGAACTTCAAATGAAACTTCCTCCGCAGTTCCAAACTCTTTGCAAGACTACCCTGACTGACAAAAGAATGACACAGCACACTGTTCTCTATGAACCTGGCCAGATTTCCAGACCACTGCAGTGCTTAGATTTCCTGAATTTCTTGGACTGCTTTGGCATATCAAGGGAGCAGTGCCTGGACTCTCCTGAGCACAAACTGTAATTTATAGCTATGGGTGCCATAGAGGACATTGGAGTAAAAAAGTAAAAACCCATTTCCATATTCCCCAGTAAGGACTGTTTGCAATCTGGTCCTATTAGACTTTCACTACAACAATGGAAAACTCACATATGTTTGGGTTTCACACCCCTCACAGGTTTCAGATGGGTTTTCACTCTGAAGTGTCCTAGGTTTGGTCAGTGAGATTCAGTTTGGGATTTCAAAGTTATCACATGAGGGAAATGCTTGCACAAATCCCAAAAAATAGAAACCCTTAAATGCTGAAGGCCCAGTTCTTAATAATTTATAATGCCTTTTCAAATCCTGGAATGGAACACATCCAAGTCAACTATATAAAATTTAACACTTCACTATGCAGTAGTCTATCAGGGCACAGCTCTTTTCTACTCCTAGATCTGATATAGAGGTTAAATTTGTTGCCTGTCAAATAAGCTGTGTAGTAAGGTCATATAGACAGTTATATAGTACTGGCTGCAACTATACCACTCCAACATGGATGTCTCTGCTGCACATTGTGAAGAACCCCAAATCTTTGTTTTATTTCACTTCATTAACACCTCTGAGACACACAAAGTATTCATGCCTGTCTTTTACAGTTGGGAATGAAAGGCCAAGTTTCTCAAGCTATTGAGGCATCTAAAGAACTAGATTCTGTCTGTGCACTAAGGTGTGATGAAGAGGTGTATCCAGAAAGCAAAAGACACTGAGCACTTGCACATCTGATACTTAACAATATCTTTAAGTACATAAAAGCCTTCGTCTTTTTAGTTCAAAGGCATTTGTTCAAGACTTCGCGGACGAAAATGGTCACTAAACAAAATACAGTAGATGGGATATCTTATATGTCTAGCTGTTGTCCTTTTCCTGAGATGCCTTTCTCTCACAGAGTTTGGAAATGCAGTTTGCCCATGCAAAGGCATGCTCACTCTGGAACTATGTAACTATGAATGTGGAAGTAACTGAAGGTTTCCAAATGTATTTGAAACATTGCTAAAGTGTCAAACAGATACATCATATGTTTCAGCATAGCCATCTAGTGCCATTTTAGATAACTAGTTATCCAAGACACCAGATAACCTAAAGCTACAAAAATGACACCATGCAACTAATTTCAGACACATGAATAATTTTCAGTATGACTACCTGCACAACAAGCTGTATTTATTCCACACTCTCTTTTGATGATGTACTTCATCTAACTAAAGCTAGCTGGGCTGTGAGTTTCAGCTGAAGAACAAACATTTTGAAAACCATCACAAATAATTATAGAATCATAGAATCATAGAATCGTAGAATGGTTAGGGTTGGAAAGGACCTTGAAGATCATCGAGTTCCAACCCCGCTGCTATCAGCAGGGACACCCTCCACTAGATCAGGTTGCTCAAAGCCTCATCCAGCCTGGCCTTGAACACCTCCAGGGATGGGGCATCCAGAACCCCTCCAGGGATGGGGCATCCACAACTTCCCTGGGCAACCTGTTCCAGTGTCTCACCACAGGAAAAAAATTCTTCCTCATAGCTAGTCTAAATCTACCCTCTTCCAATTTAAATCCATTACCCCTCATCCTGTTGCTACATGCCCTTGTGAAAAGTCCCTCACCATCTCTCCAGTAGGCCGCCTTTAAGTACTGGAAGGCCAATACAAGGTCCACTCCGTAGCCTCCTCTTCTCCAGACTGAACAACCCTAGCTCTCCCAGCCTGTCCTCATAGGGGAGGTGCTCCAGCCCTCTGACCATCTATGTGGCCCTCCTCTGGACTTGCTCCAACAGCTCAACATCCTTCTTGCATTGGGGGCCCTACATCTGGATGCAATGCTCCAGGTGGTGTCTCACAAGAGCAGAGTAAACGGGCAGAATCACCTCCATCAACCTGCTGGCCACACTTCTCTTGATGGAGGTCAGGATCCTGTTTGCCTTCTGGGCTGCAAGCACACACTGCTGGCTCATGTTCAGTTTTTCATCTACTGATACCCCCAAGCCCTTCTCCTCAGGGCTGCACTCAAGCCATTCTCCACCCAGCCTGTATCTGTGCTTGGGATTGCCTTGACCCACGTGCAGGACCTTGCACTTGGCTTTGTTGAACTTCGTGAGGTTAACATGGGCCCACCTCTCAAGCCTCTCCAGGTCCCTCTGGATGACATCCCTTCCCTCTAGCAAGTCGACTGCACCACACAGTTTGGTGTCATCCACAAGGTTGCTGAGGGTGCACTAACTTGCTGAGGGTGCACTTATGAGTTTATAAGACTTCCTATCCTGTTTCTTGTGATTCTTGTCTGTTCAAATGCTGTTTATCCTTTGGGTTTTGATCTTACAATTAACTATAATAAATTCCATTTGTGTTGCTATGGAGAATTGCAGCAGCTCTGCACTGGTTGAAGTTTTAATTTACAGACCTGGTCCTCGCAGGACCACTTACAAGTTATTCGGGTCAGCAATAGACAACACTTATGAGTCTTTAGTTTTAATACATGATAAATCTAAAGTTGCTGGGATCAAGAATAGCAGGGCAGATGGGCAGCGATAACAGTCTGCAGAAGAACTGAGTGCCACCAAGATACAGTGGCAAACATGGCAGAAGAGGGAATGTATAAAGAGTGATCAAAATAAGTGAGAAACAGCAAGAAATTTAAAGCAAAATTGCTGTTCTATTGAAGTATAATGGATGAGCTGTGAGTGTGGATAGAGGGACTGTCTCAAAGAAAATTAAGATTATCCTCATATCATACTCAGAAATTGGAAATGTTCTATAAAAGACTTGGCTCGAGGTACTCACAAAATGAGGAACTGAGTAAGGCCTTGGTGGTGGGTAACAGAGGTTGGTTGTTGCACTGAGGGATGGGTTGGAAGTCAAAGGGAACAGGATGAGAAGGGGAAGTACCTGCTCCCATAGGTAAAGCTCTCGTGTCGCTTTGAAGAGACCTACCTGATCAGAGCCCTAGCTCTGCTGCTAATTTTTTGCCCTCGAGCAATTACTTTTGTTTCTTTATTATTCTCTTTCACTTCCTGTCTTCCCTGCCATCTATTTTGGACTGTATGCAGTTTAGGATAGCAGCTGTTCTTATAGTGTTCCTAGAACAATGGGGCTCTGATCTCATGGGAGTCTTCTAGACGCTCCTAGAATACAAATCATAAATAATCTCAATTTAGCAAATATTTATTGAGTTCTCTCAGGTATTATAACTAATTACTGCCATTTTCCCTTAAAGAAATAATCCATCACTCTGCTGATGATAAAAGAGCTTTTCAAACAATGGATTTAAAATCTATCTATTCAGAGAAATAATTTGTTCTTATTTCTTTCCTATCGCTTTATGCAAATTGCTTGTTTCCTTGTGGGACAACTCTAAACTCTGTAAATAGAGTGAATTAAAGAAGTATTGAACAAGTTCAGATTCTGTACAATATAAAGATGTGGAGAGATATTTTCTATTTCTAAAGACATTATGTACATACAGAGTCTACATTCCACTCATAAACCATTAATAAAAGAGCTAAACTTTGCAGGATATGACTATCTAAGCACCTAATCTGACAATGATATATTAACAGTAATATTTTTTTAACTTTTTTAACTTAACTTTGTGAATACACTCCAGTAATTCAATGTAATCAATTTCTACCTAATCTGTCTTTTAGTCGTGTACCGTATAGCTTAACTACAGTTTTGGTAGGCAAACACACATTTTTCGGAGTAGTCACTTATTTCAAATGGATCAGTTCAAGAGCCTAAATTCAGATATTCAAGGACTTATTTTCCAGATTTAAATGAGACCTCACATTCCACTCTCAAGAAAGAGTCAGAAATTTCAGAATTTTGGCACCCTATATGAGAGGTTTGCCAACCTAGAGACTGTTTACTTCAGGTAGTTAGGAAGGGTTTGTTCTAGCTGTCACTGGAAAGATTCCCATGAATTTCAGTAGTACTCATCACAGATGGCTAAAGAGTACAAATTCTCCCTCCTAGTAGAAATAGTAACCTAAGCGAACATGGAGAAAAGTTTTATTTTTTGTCTACATGTGTCAAACATGGGATTCATCAGTACAGAAACACAGAAACCAATCTTAAGTTTCAGCTCTATGAGTATAATACCGTGCAATGTGACTGAAAAGGAAATGCTATAAATAAATTATTTCATTGTTGTTTTATTTTGTGGAGGTTTGAAATCCCATTCTACCTATATGCAGCAATTTGAAATTGAGATTATTCTGATATTAAGCTGTTAGTATACCTGCTATAACTGGAATGAAAATTTGGGTTGATTTTCATAATTAAAAATTAATTTAGGGTAAAGATTTAAGGAAAAGAGCTTAGTATAACAAAGGCTGATGGCAATTCTAGCTGTAATTTTAAAATGTTATCAGTCTTTCATAGACAGCTCTATAATAGTCCCAGATGGTAAAATAGATCATCCTACAGAGGATGTTAAAAAGAGAAAGGTATTGATATGATAATTGATGCAATTCTTCATTTACCCTACTCCACAGATATGATTAGTCTCAGGGACCATAACTGGATACTAATCTAATGTCAGAGGACCAAAAAGCCCACATTACTTCACATATACTGTGATGAGAGTGAGCACATGGGCAATAACCACAGGTCAGGTGATGGGATATGTGGTTTCACTGCTTGCTTCAGTCCCTAGACTATCACGCAACCGATAGCCCCTAAAACTATATCCATCTATCCCATGTAAGAGTATTCCTGGTGTGCAAGGCAGTATGTGGCAGTGGATTGAATTTCAGGGATTAAGAAACTAATTCCAACTTGGCTACTCTGAGGTGCGTAACCTTCATCATTTCATTGTACAACTGGCTTTCCCCTTCTGGCCTTATACTGTCCACATGTCAAGTTCTGTGTGGCAGGTACTGTCTCTCAGTCTTTATGTACACATATCCCAGTATAATGTGGCCCTCAATCTCATTTGAAGCCCCTGGGTACTTCTAAAACTAAAACCATATAGAATCAGCTCATGATGCCTCTAGAGGCAGGCTACATTCACACATGCCTGGGGACCTCATTTACTTCACAAGTTCATATGGAGATGAAACCCCATAAATGTGCTGAAAACCTACCCAGCCACAGGAAGAAGCATCGGGTTCAGTCACAACTTTCTGTCACCACTGAAGTCCATTTAAAGAAGATTAAAGGGATAAAAAAGGAAATAGGAACAGAAAGAAAATGGACATGGAGAATGGAGAGACAGGTTGGTAGAGATCTTTCAATGCCCAGGCCTACAAGGGTGGACAAGATTGTTCTTGTCATCTGAGTTCAAGTAACACCACCACAAAATAGTAAGGCCATAGTACTGCTCACACAACTCTTTCTTTGGCTTCATAGGATATCTGACAGCCCAGACTTCTACATATTAATCTTGCCTTAGAGAGATTATATTCTTATGCACAACCTCAGTATTAGTTTTCATCTGATTAGTTTTTGAAGTAAGCTCAGAATCAAATTGCATCAAATGAACCAGTTCCACAACAGTGCTCCAATCTCCTGAACTCATGTTGATTGCAGTGAGTCTGCAAGCATCAAAACAGGACTTGGAGTTTCTAATTACCTTTGAGAATCTAACCTGATTCTTCTGGATCAATTTCTCACACACTTTTTATCCTATTCACCAACACAAATTAAAAGGATAGAGACAGGTTTGGACTTTCAGCCACAGGTTTCCAGTATCAGCATGACCATTACTTTTACTTTTAATTTTGTGCCTGCTGCAGTAAGAGAATTTTGCCAATTTATTAAAAATTAGGACCAAAGGTCAGCAGGTATTAAATACAATAGTATTAAAAAAGTTTTTAATAGATTCAGAGTTTTTATGGGTCTTTACAAGTAGTAAAAAAAAAAAAAAAAAAATTCAGTTTAACAGAGACAATAACCGATAGTAGTAGATATATTCTTAATGGCCTAATGACAATTTTTAACTTGTATTGGACCTGTACAATATAAAGCCATGTTTCTAAAGTTATGCAAAACTAGCTGAGTGTGAAGCAAACAAAACAAAACAAAAAAAACCGCCCCAGCATTTGAGCATGAAGTTTGCTTAAAATGTCCTTTTTTCTCATTTGTACAAAAGCTGTCACCAGATGGAATGTTTTCTGGATTGCAATGCTCAAAGGTACTCATTAAGTCCAGGAAAAAAAAGAGTTCAGATGAAATCTGTCCATAACCTTTGCCCACAACACTTCTGAGGTTCAGACTTATTCAGATAAGTTGGGAGGAAGGCTTGTTTGAATGGTTGGCTGGTGTTTTTGAGATTGTGCTACTCTGTGTCAGGTTGGCTGGCTGTTTATTTAACACAGACCACAGTGCCTTAGCACTCAAGCAGATTGCAACCATTTGTTTTTCTTCAGAATATTTTAAAATTAAGGGAGCATCATTTATCCTGTTACACAGCTGGAGGATGGAGACACATGACTTGCCTGACTTGTGTTCAGTACAGACTTACAATTTAGTTTCTGTCATTGAGTGCAGAATCACAGAGCATCATCACTGGGACCACCCAGACTGAGTAAAGGTGGCAGAACTCCGTCTGGATTTATTAAGATTGAAAGTTGGAATATGGAGTTCTGCAGTGTTTTAAAGGAAGAAAGAACCTTCCTCATAACCTTGAGTAAACTGATTCAAATAAGCAGGTAAAGCCCACTCAGTAATACCTTTTCAGACCTGGCCTAGTTGAGTCTTTGTACTTCTGTTCTGCAACAGGTATCCTAATTTTCCCATCAGCAAAAAATTTCCCTTCCCACCCCTGGAGCAGTCAGGATGTCGGACAGAGACTGAAAGGCTGATCTATGCTACCAATGCACAACATCACAGAGCTACTCCTGGATTGATGCAGGGAGTTAAAATTATAATCTAGAGCAAAATTACTCTCTTCATTGTACATGGGATGTCACAGAAACAAATCCTAAATTCCTGAGTCCTGATCCTATATCTTTGGCTGTGACATCATCTTTTCTGCTTGGCTCTAAATCAGTTTAAAAAGCTGGTCACAGACAATGTCCAGATTAATTCTGCAGAGGGTTTAAAATTAAAGGAGCCTGACCTAAGATGCCCTGAAAAAAACACTGGGGAGCGATTTCCTACAAATATCAGTGGCCTTGATACTGCAGAGCAAGTATGCACAGACAGCCTGCTTGCAAAAATAAGAAAATCCATACATATACTCCATATAACTTTCAAGTTAAAAAAAAAAACCAAAAAACACCAAACCAACCTCTCTCTTTTATTAGAGAGTTTTTAAAGTCTTGTTAGAATTTAAATTTGCCATTCAGGTTGATTTATGGATTTCCCCCCTTGTTTATGTCTTTTTTAATGCTCCACTTTATAGAAGCCATGAATACATCAGGATTTGCACCAAGGACCTCATGTAAGTATCTCAACATCAGCTGACAAAACAGCAGTTTGATTTAACAAGATTTTTTCTGCAGGTTCTCTCAAATCTGCTTTGCACCAATTACAAAAGGTAGGGTCAGAAAGAAGGATTAACCTAGAATTTTTGCAGAGATTTTAGCAATGCCATGTTCAGCACTGTTTCCCTGATGCCTATTATGTTGTTAGCCCAGCAGAGGGAAGAAACAGTTTAAAACATGTCACAGTAGGAGCTATCTTAATATTAAGTGTTAGATCACTGACGGCAGATGTGAAATATTCCAGCTTTGTTGTAGTGTTTGAAGGCTTGGACAGAACTGTCATAATAAAGCTATGTGTTTTCACTTTCTTCTTCTTTTTTTAGAAAAGTGAAGTAAACATAAGGGATCACTGTATGCCCCTGTTAACCCAAACTGAATCAAAGCCTGTGAATGTATCATGATGGTAGATGCTGTAACAAATAGCTCAGAAAAACGCCTGCTTTGTCGGACTTTTTTTTAATTGGGTCATAGTAGGTCACTCCTAAATCTCCAGGCAATCGACAAGAACTATTTTTACACAGATGTAAAGTATTAATATGAATATTCAAATATGATCTAATTAATTTTCTGAAAGCCACTGTCTTTTTCTACCAGAGCACAGATTATCATATTTTCATCCTTCAAAATTGAGAAAGAAAAATCATAAAAATCTAAATCACTAAAAAAACCCTTCAAATTATGAAATGGAAGTCCCCTATAAGGATAATAACAAACAGTTCATGGGTTTCTTAATCTAAAGGGATACAAATACCTCTCACCTTGTAAAACTTTGAGGTCTGATGCTCTTTTTCCATAAACCGGTATGATTTTTATCAGGACCATTCAGAGAAGATTATGATTAAAATTCCTTAGTCTTCAATAATAAACCTTTTCTGTTTTTTAATGTTTTTATGTTTGTGTTGGAAAATTTGCAAACTAATATATGTCACTCTATATGTGATAATAGTACACAGATATACCAGCAATATATAATAATTTCCCTACAAAAAAATTTATGTTTTGTTCCTGGTTGCTACAGAAGGGAAAAATGCCAGCCCTGTGTATGGCAGCAAGCAACGTGGCTTCTAATCCTCAGCAGTAAATATACCTGGAATATGGACAGAAGTGGCACTGAGTCTGAACATCCATCATCATTTTGATAGTTTGAAGTGCATCTGGTCCTTTGGAGTATATTTGCTGTGATTACAGAGTTCAAGTCTTTTCCAACTGTTGTGTGTGTCATCAAATAACAGTAATGAAAACAACTGCAGCCTTTATTATTGCATTTAGGACTTTGCCATCTGTTGAATATTAGCCTTTGCCTTCCCTCAACTGGCATTCTGCTGTGCCAAAATCAACACATAAGCAGTATCACCATACTACACTGGTATACGATTGTATAGCTCTTTTGTTTCCACATATCCCAAGGAATTCCACAAAACAGCGTTAATAGAGCCAGAATGAATGCACTTCAAGCACTGAGACCCAAACACCATGGAGTGTAGTGTTGGAGACTGCAGTTGATATTCACTATTGAAAGATATGCACTCATAGCAAGCTACTGCAACTGTGTTAAGCATATGTTAAAATCTGGTAGTCTCAAACCCGGATGCTAACAGTTCTTTTTACTTTCCAATCAACATCTGTAAAGAGCCTTAGGTGCAAGGTAATATAGGGTACTAGCATAACGCCCTGCAGGACATTTAAATAGTGTATTCATAGAGCCACTCTTATAAAACATCAATATTTGCCCTCATATAAAACAAGGCATCAGAAGTGTCCCAGTATCTGAATGCCAGAAATGACTGCTCAGACCTCAGATCACTAAAATTTATCTTGTTTTCTGAAAGCTCGAGTCCCTCTGAAGACAAAAAAGGATAAAAATATCCTGATATCAGAAATTCCCTGAGCTTAGAGAGCTCATCAGTCACAAGACTGATGGAGCAAGCTGTATCATTCATACCAACATGTACATTCCCATGGCACCTGCCATGCAAGAGATCATTCTAAACAAAATCCTCACTTATGCATTATTACTTGCTACATCACAGATGAATAAGACGATTTTGTAAAATTCACGAAGTACTTGCTGGCAAATGCTGGGTTTTAATGGTGACTACTTCAAAGACAGAGGATGACCATCAGTTAGAAAAAAAAAAAAAAAAAAAAAAAAAAAAAAAAAACCTGCCCTAAAAAATTTC
>NW_010118588.1:28057-31876 GCF_000699245.1 Pterocles gutturalis
AAAGAAAAAGTACTGCACTGAAAAATTTCAACAGGAAATCCAGTCAGAAGAAAAGAACTCTGTCAGATACAACAAACCAACCACCAAAGACCTTGTGAGTATTCATTGCCTGGGTTGGATTGACTAGGAAGGGAAGGCAAGAGATAAAGTTTGTTATACGAGGATTAAAAGATCCTTGGAAAAAATCACAGTAATAATTTCCTGCACAATTTTATTCCTGGAACGTATCATCTACATTACATTTATTTTCAGAGGTTATTATTTTGGAAAAGTTGTGACACTATGGTTTCATTCTCTAATATGTAAAAACAAGCTGAATGGAGGATAGTGTCAGTCTATCATCTTCAGCCAAGGAAGCCATCGTACGTAAGGGTGTCACAGTAGTGAATTTGACTGAAGAGTGAACACAGCCAACTGTGAAGGAGGTTTTAATGAATGTTTTAAGAACAAAAGCTCTCCTTTTTCACTTCTGAAAAGTCATGTGAGACATGAACATGTACAGCAAAAAAAGTACCACCTACAACCACAAATAATCCTAAGAAACACAACACAATTCTGCAACCTCCAGGCAGACTGCAGGACACAAAATGCAGCCTGATGTTTCCCGACAAACTGCCTCCAGTTCCACGCTTAACTAGTATGAATTATTAGTGTTAGAATAAAACTGTAGCAGTGTTGAATTCATAATCTTATCAAGAACCTATTATGACTTGAACTTCCAAAAAAGGAAAATAATCTGGCACTCCAGAAAACACTCTAACCATTAAACACTTAGTAGTGTTCTTTTGGAAACAAGGCAAAGCTTACTATTAGTGCTACACTTTTCAGCTGTAGAGTGGAGTTACTGTAAACAGTAACTGCTGTCCCTGTTTTTGGAGACTGCTGACCTAGCAGCATATTGACTGCCCAGAGACAAAAGAGGTTTAGAGCAACAGAAATCAGCTTCTGTAAATACAATTCAGTTTACTTAATTCAAGACTCTAGATGACTGTCAAGTCATCTTTATAACCCTGAGTTCTTAAATTGCATAAACTGAGCATCAGAGGAAAGATGCATTAAAACATGTGGAACCATGCCCAGGATTTTCTTTTGTTTTTCCTCCCAGTGCCTTCCCAACTCACCAATATGTCTGCACGTTTCACTGATGTTTTCCCTATTTTCATTATCCAAGTTCTTCTTTTTGAAAATAGATTAAAAGTGGAGAAGATGGAAGAGAGTTCTTTCAGCCCCACCAGTTTTGGAACATATGATTTTCCAAAACATGCGAGGTGAATCCTCTGTTGGGGAGGTTATAAACAAAAACAAAAACAAGTGAGCATGGAACATCCAGAAGATCTGATATCTTGAGGAGTAAAGTGATCAGCCACCAATATGATGAAGACTCATTTTCAGTTCCTTTTCATACTCTCCCCACATTAATGCACTATGAGACAGAAGCTCTCTTGGGTTTCAGCTCTCTCTCCATCTGTCTCACTGGTTTTCATCAGAAGTTCAACCCTAAAGGAAAGAAATCTTCTCAGTTAGGTTTACTGAAATGTTTACATTACTGCGAAAAATTTTAGCTTCAATAAATTATATGTTTTTTAAGACAGACCACTTCATATGCCTCAGCAGTGTAATTCTTCAGAATCAGATGGATCAGAAAAAATGCAGAGTAAACTCACACCCTGTAATGGAGGTATAGCTACATGCAACTCACACTTCACCATATCTCTGTGGGAACTGTCATCAGGCTAAGTGCTGCAAAACGTAGCTGCAATTATTTGCGGATGAAAAATTCCAGCTACAGTTATTTCTTGAATCAAAATTAATGATGAAGAATTAGAGGTCACTTTGTTAAACTTACAGCATTTTAGTGTTATCTTTGTCAGGGTTGTCTTGCTCAGGTTTTTTGTAGTTGCTTTTATAGGATAAGGTAAAAATAAATTCTAACATTCTGCGGACAACTTCTTCATATTGAAATGCAAAGCCGTGGACAATTCAAAATGCTGCCAAGCAAAATAGTGCTACAGGCCATCTTCACTGATAGAGGCACAGCTGGATTGAGAAGCTTCGCTGAGATCTCTCCACTAGAGCACGGGAGTACAAAGATTGGAGAAAAGGCCACATAAATGTGCAGTGGGAAATCTGCTGTGATTTCTAAAGATACAAAATTGGACAAAATTAGAGAAAATTATAAATCCAGACTATTTAGCCATCTGTGGAGTCAAAATGCAAAGTACTGGATTAGACAAAAAGTCTAATAGTTTCATTAGAGTTTGAAGCTGATTTACAGTTCACTATTCCCCATATCCATTTGGGAACAACCTGGAGACAAAAGCCTTTATCTCGTGTGGAAGGACACTAGGCTGTATCATCTGCAGCTCTAAATACAGAGAGCATGTTAGGTGAAGGGGAAATGTGATAGAAGCTACAAAGAAGATAACAGAAGCCGACTAGAGGGAAGTCTGTCTGGTTATTTATGCTGCTGTTCTGAAGAGGTGTACATTCTGTGGTTTTGGGAGTACTGCATAAACACATATGCAAAATTCTGTTTAGCGTTTGTTTCAACTCTCTCAGCCGGCTGCCAGCCATAAAACCAATCCCCTATTACAGATACAGACTTTCTTAAGGCTGCAGAATAGCTACCATTAACCAAGCCTGTTTGACACCCAGACTCTCATTCTGATCTGATACTGAAATACATGTTTCTCCATTTCACACCATTTTTACGTTTTGCAAACATAAAAAAGAATAAATACTGACTTCACTATTACTTCTTGAAACAGAATCAAAGTTTTTATTGAAATAATTACTGTGATTCCCATCTGCTAAATATTAGGTAAAAGTCTATAAAAAAAGCTGCATCCAACAAATACGCCATGCAGTAGGACTGCGTGACAGGTAAAAGTCTGAAAACCGTATTAGCACAAATTCAATGGCCATGAGAGGTGATGTGAAACCAGACATGCTTGCAGCAACAGTCACAAAAATTATCCTGAAGTACTTAGTAAATGCAGAGTTATTTTTTAAAAATAGATAAACATGTTGTTTTCTTAACTCTGAAAGATCTTGAGGCCCTAACAGACACAGCAAACCAATCAATACATCTATATGAGCAGGAGGTATGGTAGTTATTACTCATTCATTACGATGTAGCATTCTCTAAAGACAAATTAAGAGAAGAAGAGTGAGATATTAAGAAAGAGCTGGCTAGTAGTTTGACACATGTCATTGTGCTATATTAGATCAATTAAACCATCCAGACAGTCCTTTGAGGATAAATGGGTAGATGCTCAAAAAAAATACCTGCACAATCTGATGAAGACACTGAAACAGCAATTCATCATTGCCTTCAATATGAATGGCAATAAAGACTGAGCAAATGACAGATGTTCTGTAAAAAGTCGGCCATTGTAGAGGAATGCAAGAGATAAGGCACTTTAACTCTTTCCAGTAATGACTGAAAAATCACAAAGCCAAAATTCCATTATTATAGAAATATTTTTTCTTCTGCAAAAAAATCTCCTGCTGTTAGAATGGCCCAGCCTGCTTTGATAAACTGCCCTGAGTGCTCAGCCTTGCCACAAATAGACTATAAATTAAGTTACTTTTTACCAGCAAAAATGTTCTACTAATCGCTTACTACAAGTCACTTTTTGGTTAAAGAAGAATGTGTTCAAGCACAAGAGCCATGGCACCACTGGAAGTGACGGGATCACTTATCCAGCTTAATTTAAAAAGTTATTGGAAGTAAGTCTGCAGAAGTTAAAGTAGTCTCAGGTTCACACTAACTCTGCAAGCAGTTCTCAAAGAGTCATTGAACCACCCATGCCTGCT
>NW_010118588.1:31901-43086 GCF_000699245.1 Pterocles gutturalis
CATTGTTTCTTTTCATCGTGTCGCATCCACTCCTTTCTCTTCCCTGACTGTGCTCTAAAACTGTGAGTTGTGTGTCCCTTGAGAGCCTAGAAATTATTCAGAGGGGATCACAAGGTCTGAAGGGGTCATTTTGTGCAGGTTTAAGCCAATCCAAGATTGCCCTGCTGTCCAAAAGAATGAACCCCCTTCCCATGGCCACAGATTGCCATTTCATCTTTTTTCATCAGCTCTAACACTAAATGGAGCCATGCAACGAGTAAGTTTACTGACCTAAATGAGAAATTCTGGTTTTGGAGGGTTAGTTTTGAGTGTAAGCCATCACCACAATCGCATGCTCACAAGTGCCAGCACAACAAGCAGGCAAGGCTGGAGAGAAGGGCAGGACCACCCTTTTCTTCATAGACTAGCATCAGCTGAAGGTAGCACTACTGCCTTAGAAGAAACACTGTTATTTAGCAACAGTTTGGTTCCCCCCAGAGCAGGGAAGTGAAAAGATACTGTTAATTAGTAGTTGTCAGTGTTGACGCTAGGCAGGGTACTACTAAACCCTTGTAATTTCTGGCAAATGATCAGATCCTCCAGGACCAAGAACATACATCATTCCACAACCCTGAGGAACTGAGCTGCTGCCAAATGTCCATACGACAAAGATGTAGGGAAGCCCAGAAGGGTCTCACAACTTCAGAAAGCTTCAAGTAAGCATTCTTCTATCAGACAAGAATTCTTTCCACAGATGAGAAGCCAGAAAAAGGCAGAAGTTGAGTGCTCCTGCAGGCTGTAGAATATGAGCAATTTTCCACCTCTGAACAGTTCTGACAGAAGATGCTAACAGTTTGCAGGTGAAGGTTTATTATGTTTCAGCAGTCAGTGCTAGGCACCTCGTAGGAAAACTTACAACTTCCAGTAACAACACCCAGAGCAACCAAAAGTAATTCTGTAAGCTAGGGACTGTTGCTCTTTCTGGCAAGGGGAGCTATTAGGTCCTTGTGGGCCACACATCACCTCTGCAATGGGAGGACCCTGACTCACCATAAGCCATTCAGCCTCTTCGCACAGAAACTGTAGGGCTTGAAAGAAAATGAGGAGCACAGGTGTTGCAAGCAACAAGATCTTTGCGTGTTTCATTGAAGATGGCAAAATCTCAACTCTTGTCTATGGAAACTACTGCTGGAACTAAGTCAGGGAAGAAGTAAAATAAAATATCCAAAATTAGTGGATGCCTTGAACACCACCAAGTCAGTGTCAAGAAAGCTTTCAGTGCATCAGTGTTGGGATTTTCTCATTTACACAAAACATCAGAATCTTCCAAAACAAACTCTCTTTCTTCTCAAAGAACATAAAAATGTTTCCCTTTCTTTAATTACCCTAGCAGTTAAAAGGAAAAATATTGAAATTAACTAGAGACCATTTTGTGCTTTCTCTGTTCCCAAATATTTCCTTGCTTGTCACTTGTTCAGCTCCTTTTTCATGGGCATGTAAACTAATCCTTCAAAGGTGCTCATCAGCAAAGACCCTTTTAAGTGCCAAGGTTTTCAAAACCTCATTTCCTGGAAGTTTTATATCCATGCATTATAACTCTTGCCAATATCACCTTAGATTAGAATTTTGTTAAAGATGGACCTTAATATTTAAATGGAGTATTACACAGTGAAGATGTTGATTTTAGTCTACAAAGCAGCCTGCAACAGTTGAGATTTATCACAGAGGAGGCTTTTTTTCTAGCCAAGCCAGCAGCCGATAATTCCATATTCCAGATTACTCCTAACTGTGAATTGTGGTGGCAGAATGACAGTTTAACTGTAGTGATATGGTCGACATGGAATACAAAAGGGGAGTCAGCTTGATATGTTAAAGAGACAACCAATGGAAAAAAACACAGGCAATTTATTTTGGAGTGTTGCATTTTCTGAATTTACTCATTGGTTAAATGTAAAAAGATTATTCTTTCTTTTTTTTTTTTTTCACAAACTGATTCCTTTATTTTTTAAAATGTTTAAGGAAGGTCTGTGTAGACTCTGTTGTTAACCTATTCATCTTCATTATATCCAATAACAGTGTCAACATTAAATTCAGGATTTTAATCATATTAAATCTAATTGCAGAAGAAATTATTTGCTTTGGAGACAGGCCTTTTGGTCAACTGGTCATCATTTCCATCATCCCTCACAAAGATTCAGTCACCTTGTTTGTCCTAGCTCTGTTCCTGTATTGTACAACTTCCATTCTGTATCCTCTGGCAGAGGCAGTCCTTGACCTCCAAACTGTTAAAGAACGAATCATAGAATCATTGAATCATTAAGGTTGGAAAAGACCTCAAGGATCATGAAGTCCAACCATCAACCCAAAACCACCTAACCCACTAGACCATTTCCTGAAGCACCACACCTACACACTTCTTGAACACCTCCGGGGATGGTGACTCCACCACTTCTCCAGGGCAGCCTGTTCCAATGCTTGATGACTCTTTCACTGAATAAATTTTTTCTAAGATCCAGCCTAAACCTCCCCTGGCACAACTTGAGGCCATTTCTGAATATGTGTTCTGGGGAGGCACCAATGTATGCTCATTTTAGACTTTTTCTAAGCCTCTGGTCGCTGTCCATATGGGCAGATGCTGCAGAGCCAGACATACCTTTAGATAAGAAAAAGCATGACACAGGCTGGACATCTTATGATTCAGACTAGTATCTGCCTTCTGCAGCAACCTGCACTGCTGGAGTTACAAAGACCACAAACAGAGTTACTTCAGTAGCAGAAGAAAATTAGTAAGGGTTCGAAGAGCAGCTGACCTGTGGTAGTAACTCTCAGTAGAGATACACAGGTTTAACCTCCTCAGCCTATTCCAAATGCCACATCAAAAGTTAATTTTTTCGCTGAAGCATGACGTTACCACAAGCTGAGGAATTTCTAGGCAAAGTTGTTTCTCAGCTTACACCACTTTTGTCTCAGCACATTTACAGCATGTTAGCAACTAAAAATGCTTTACTTTCAGGAGTGGAACATATTTAGTTATGAAAACTACATATTAGTTTTTCTTTCTGTTGCAAAGTTATGAGGCAACAGTGCAATTTGCAAAAAGTGGGAATCGGAGAGTTCAGGCTTGAAGGTGTGTGTAGACCTCCAAGTAGATTATCAGGGAGAGACGTTAAGTCAGCTACAGCCTAAGTGAGCAGTAAAGATCCTCTGCTCAAAACAACCATGGAGAAGTACTGCAGGAACAGCATCTTTAGAGATAAAACAAACAGATATGCAGAAGCTGTGTTAAAATTTACTGGTCTGTAGGGGGAAGGATCTCCCATGTTCCTACTCTGAAGTACTACAGAGAATTTCTAAATAAAGCCTGATTTCTTACACTTTACATTGGGATAACTGAAACTTATTTTTATTTTTGTTCACCATTAGCTGACTTCAACGTTATTTTATAAATGAGAAGCTTCAGCTAGTCAAAGCATCTATTTCCTTTATGGTCTGTTTTTATTTGCGGCAATATTTTCTTATGAAAACTCTATTTCAGGATTTTTTTTACATTCCTAATTTTGTAAGTGTGGAAAGCATATACAGAATATTAATCAAGCCCTAATTCTGTCTTTAAGGTCAAACAGAATTTTTGAAGTTGATATATCTGACAAAGGATTATGAATACAAGTCATATCTGCATCTTAAAAGCAGATTTGAGAAATGCCATATAATGCCAATTCTAACTGCAAAGCCAAGAGAAAACACCTTTGCACAGAACATTTCAGTTGTTTTCAATAATCTACTCAATTATTCATTTTCCAGGGTAGATAGTGAGTATATAATTAGTATAACAGTTTCAACTACATTGCCATGCCTTGTGTTACCGTAAATTAGGTCACCTACCAAGAAGCAAGATCTGAGAATGTACAAAAGATTGCCAGCAAAGAATAGCAAAGACAACTTTCTACACTTCCCTCAGCACAGAATAGGAGAACAACAACCTGTCTTGCCTACTTGTGACATTCCATAGCTTTAGTAGACATGTATCATAGTACATTAATATTTCATGATCTCTTTTTGGTTTCATTCCGGGAAGGAGGGGGAAACCTGCATAGTTTTTCCCTGTATTTTGCTGCTGCGGATGTACTGTTCTTTCACTTTGCATGATTCTACAGGATCAAGATGTCCTCGTTCAGGAAGGGAGAAGCCAGCTCATTAAAGCAGAATATCACTGGTTGGCCCATTCTGTTGAGGTCCCCTGATAAACAAGAGTGTCCAGTAACAACTGATACTTGGAACTAAGGGTAGAGAATGTTATTTCTTGTCTACTGAGCCCTAGAGAAACAGTTCCCAAAAATCTGGTGGCCAAACCTCACTTGAGAAATTAAACACTTGTGCCTTGCAGTGTACTAGTGTGGGCTCTGCAGTCCACTTTTATCTTTCAGTTTCCTCATTGAGACTACTGTCCTGGGGAGCAAAGAATAGACTTGTTTCCCCCTGGGTCCAGCTGATAGCGTGGTACCACCATATTGATTAGTGAAGGAAGAAATCATGTTTGGTCCTGCTGCTGGTTTCTTTTAGGGGAACGATGCATTAGTACTAATGCACTAATCTCCTTTGGAAGGGAAACAGGAGATAAGAGCCTCTTCCCAAGGAGAAAACATTTAAAAGGTCATATTTTTATAGCAAACCAAAGAGTAAATACAAGCATAGAGGCAATTTTGTGCCAAATTCTATTTTCATTGCTTCTTTTCTGTTTTTCTGAAGCAAAAATATCGCCTCAGCTGATTTTTTTCATTTTTGTGCTCAGTCCATGGTTTACCACATTTCATGATGAATAAAGTAAAATGTGGCTATTTTTCATGAAAAGCTTAGCCTTCTGTACTTTAAAGAAAATGTCCTTGTCACTTTCTGCATGCTGCTTAGTCTGAAAAGAGTTATTTGGCAAGTTTCAAATGCTGTATTTATACAGTCAGAAAGAAAGATTTCATACTTGACTGAGTTTGGAAGTAGTAGATAAGAAACAAATGCATTAATACATAAAAACAACATGTTCTAGAACATAAGTCAGGGCCACATCTATGGTCTATGCAGAACATGATATTTATAACAATCCTGATTTAATGCTCTAATGCAAAAGGACTGCAAGTATGCTTAAGGTACTAGAAAGTCAAGGCTTCGGGCACTAATTCAGTTCTGTGAAGTCAGCAAGAAGTCTCTGGGTATTGCATTAGTTACTAAACACACAAAAAATCCACCCTGGAATCCTGGGAAGTGCTGAAACATGTGTAACATAATCAAAACAATTTCCTTGTCTTTTCAGCACTTCTGACAGAACCTTACCATCATGCAAACACAGATGTACTTAGGTTACTGATTAAACAGTCAATTCTTAAAAACGCCAACACCATGCCATTTTCTCTAACATGTCATGCTACCCACAACAACTTACTATTTTTGCTTTTTACATGCTTGTATTTTTAAAGGCTATAACGAACTCCAAAAAAAAAGCACCCTTTAAAATTATATTTCTGTGACAGTAGGTTAAGAAATCCACACTCACCAAAACATCAAGCAATTCAAAGTTACGATTCCCATGGCAAATGCCACATCCACACTGCACGAAGGCCTGAAAATAGCTGCCAAAGAAAGTGTTAGAAAATTTTCTGCAAGGTAAAAGGGGAATAAGTTAAAATTCCTGTGAGAATCATCACTTTGAATTTCTTGACTCCTCTGTGCATGTACATTCTTATCATGACATTGCACAGACATACTTTTTTGCATTTCATACTACACTTCCCCTACATTTGTAACACCAGAATATTTCACTGTGAATGTTAAGCATTGGGATTCTAATATCTTGTTCTTATGGAAAAGGCTTACAGGAGCAGAAGCTGAGCTGTATTAATTTATGGTCATGATGAAGGGAATTGTAAGAATCAGAACTGACACTAACTCTCTATTTTCCCTGCTACTTTTTGATTGCAATCTTTGTGGTCTCCACGGATGTCATATCCATAACAGGCACACCAGCATTTGAACCAGCTTACTGAGGCTGGAAAACAATTCTGACAAAAATGTGCTGCTGCCAGAACTTGGCATATTAGAGTGTCTGAAAAGATTGCCAAGGTTGGCATGTTGCCTAGGTTGCCCAGGGCCATAGAAGATTGACACAAACTAAAAATAGTTGAAAAGATCAAACGTGTTTGCTTTTATGAGGCACTTTTCTTTTAAAACACAACCTGCCTGTCAGACCACAAGCACCTAATATGACAACATGCTGAGGACTTCAGGAATGGTGCTGGGAAACATGTGGGTTTTGTATGGTTTGAAAGCACTCTACAGAACTGGACCTACAGCACATGTTGGTATGTAAAATGCTATGGACAAGGTGGAATTTTAAAAAGAGCCAAAGGAGTCAGAAAAGCAAATCTCAGTGAAAATCATACAAATCATCTATAAGTTGATTGAGAAAACTAAAAACAGGGGATTAGTATTTGATCAAGTTTTTCATCAAGTGCTTTGGCCTTTCTATACCCAGAGAAAATTCAAAACTCAAGACACACACAATCTGAGTAATAGTGCATGGTACACAATTCTCCACGGTATTGCAAAGAATCTCTTCAGGTTTTTGAAAAGTTGAAATTGGGTTTACCCCGTCTCTAGCAGAACTGCTTGAATGGATGCAGACAGACATACATTAAATTAATAATTTCCTTTTGAATTTTTAAAATAATTTTAGGGTTTTCATGCTTTCCTTCTGTAAGTCATCATGAACTAAAGTTGTACAGGCAAAAATGTGTGCAGAATGCCAATTTCCAAATCAATCACAATTTCCTAATCAGTCAGATGTAACAGGCTCACAACCAATATCAAACTCCCACAGAGGACGTTTCAGAATGTAAAGATTACATCTTTTAATTGATTATTCTAGGATATAAAGGAAAGATAAGCATGGGACAGCATTCTATTGAACATTTTACAAATGGAAAAAGATGTTTAGTCTGAGTTCAAAAGATTACTAGTTGTGAACTGTTTACAAACTTTAGAACTTAATGCACTCTTGCAGAAGAACAGACTATACACAGAAAGCAACAGGTTGGGCAATCTTCCAGCATTTAGAACCTCTGTCAGTTTCTTGCCCAGATCTTTATCTAAATTCCTTTGAACCAGAAGTATTTTGTTATTTACAAATTCACATTGCATCACTGCAAAAACTCAGGGGAATTTTAGGTTACTTCTAGTGGATTTTCATAAGCTGCCTGAAGCTCCTTTCAGATTTTGTACATATAGATGGTGTAATTGCTTCAAACTCAAATCTGAAGATCTTTGTCACCTGAAAGAACTAAAAAGATAGCAAAGCTTCCAGTTACTTCAGAGAGGTGGAACCAAGACCAAATTTCCTGTCAATTGGAATTAAATTTTACATGGAATTAATACAAAATGAGGTCTACAGACTGCATAATCTGTCTGTGTGGAAGGACATTGTGTGTTTGAGAAGCAAGAAAAGCATTCTCACTAGGAAGCTGTTTCTGGCACCCAGTTATACCAGGAGCAGGACTGTATCTGAGGGACATTATGATTTTCAAAGCTACTGCTGTTCATCTGTGAAAGATTGTGGGTTCAATTTTTTTTTTTTTATTTGGTACAGACGAAGTTCTGAGTTTCTCAAGAGAAGTAAATAAAAAAACTATTTTGGCAAGATTCATATTTCTGAAGAGCCAATAAAACTTCATTTCACAAACTTCCCTCAAATGCTGATCCACACATTTCTAGTTACTGGTTGCTGGGCAGCTGCCGAGTCATCACAGTGACTGACATCTTCTTCCTTTCCCCCTGTACTTTTGACTTTAAAAAATGCTTATTTGGTGCATCACTAGCAGTTTTCTATACACTGGTTACTGCGCCCTACAGACCTCTGAATGGAGTTAGACTCTCCCAGCCCACAGAGGCAGATTCTCCAATTATTATTTCTGCAATATTGGCTCTCCCTGCCTCTTTCAGAACTATAGTGGGGTGGATGTTACAAAGCACAGAGCCCATTGAACTCTCATGCTTACTGCTCTTTCCCCTGCTACTTGCAGATATTGTGGCATAGTGCAAAAATAGACAATGTTTCTTAATGCTGTAGTAAATAGCTCTCCAAACCTCTTCATTCAGTGAGACCTCTATCTTTTTCCCTTCCTCTCAGGAAGGAATATGTGTTCTTCTGAGGAACACGTTTGATATGTCCATCAAGTTTTCTTCTTCATTACACTAGCAGTAGTGCAGCTTCTCTCTCTTGGTGGCTGTGATTGCATCTGCCTGTTATTGGCCTATCACTTATAGAGATTGTTGCCATATGTGGATGACTTTTACTACCAGAAGTTTCATACTGAACGTTGGCCATATGGGAAACATCTCTGTCATTACTGGGAAAGAGGTTAAAGATACTGATGTAATTTTGTTGTCTCCATTGAGGATTGTAAATGACCTTTTTTGAGTCTCAGCATCTACATAGCTAGAAATGTATGTTAAAAGAGCAGCTGTCACCAGTCTCATGCATTCAGAGACATCCTGATCCAATTAGATTGTCACTGATGGTTTCACATTTGCAATACATTTTGCTCCCCAATTTGTACTCTCAACAAAAAACTAATTCCTACTTCCTCTAGTCCTGCTACTCATTTCACCAAATCTCCATAAATATAAATATCAAAGCACAATAAATGCAAGCTATTAGTGAAACAAAGGACATAGTAGTACTTTTAACTTCTTCCAAATTATGTCACAGCTGCCACTACAGTAAGAGGCAAGCTATTTCAAGGGACATTTTCACTTTCCCTGTGCTAAAGAGAGAAGTTATTAAAATGTTCTTTATGGTGAAAATTCATAGTATATCTGATTTTACGACCTCTCTTTAAAAGTAATGAAGAGTTTTCCTACTAAACCAGATGTTTTGATCATAAGGTAACTGAGAACAAAATTTGTCTCATGCCATGTTCATGAATAGCACTTAACACAAAGGTTTCTATGGCTGAGGTCTCTACTTTCTGTAAAAATACATATACTAATGCACAGCAGATCTTTTTAGTAGTTACACAATTAGACATATGTTCCAGTTTTCAAACACATTTTCACAAGCAGCAGACTTTACCTACCTACTCTTACAGAGGACTCCAGACAAGTGTGACATCTACCTCTGAAAGACTAGGGCCTGAGCAGTGAGGCCCTGAACCAAAGTTGACCTCTAGGTGAACCCCACAACCTAACAATATACTTAATATGTATAATATTGATCACATATGCAATGTATAACCTTATGAATATATGCCAATTTATAAAAGCTTTTGTTGTAATGCTTATAGAGCATTGCTGTAACTTTCGCTGTAAAATAATAGTTGTGTAATGGCAGCCCCACTTGCCAAAGAGAGATATACCTATCTCAAACCCTCAAACAGACCTCTACGTGGCAGAATGTGGCAGGGCGGTGACAGGTTTTGTTTAGAGACACATAATCAAAGACAACCAGATACCTTTACTTCTTAACTTTTTCTCGAGTTCTGGCCAAGCGCGGGAAAAAGTTAACAAGGGAAAAAAACCCACAACAGATGTTTTCGCAGCTTAAAATAGAAAGTTATTTAATTATATAAAAGCGGGGAACATTTGCAGGGAAATTTGGAAGCCTCCTCTATACAGTAGACACACTGTATAGAGATTTCCCAATTGCCGGGATGACTTGTCCAAATCCTTCGCTGTAAACGGGCTCCCCAGAGTCTGTGGATCTGGATGACGGTAATATAGGGCAATTGGTGATGTATCTTTCTTAATCACTGTAGCTAACTCTATGTAGTCATGATGAGGTGCATTACCTTACTTTGTGCTTGCTATAGTAGTTTGCTTGTCGTCTTGCTCCTTTACCTTGTCTTGCTTTATTTTCTCTGTACTATTTCCCTTATTACTTTGTCACTTTGGACATAACTAAAAATAAGTTGGTTTTTTTTTTTTTTGGTGCCTGTGTCCTCTGTGCTAACCCCATCAGTTGGCAAAACAACCTCTGAGTCAATTACAAAAACTTATTGAAGAGGATGGCTCAGACTTAGGACATAAAATATACAAAAGCTCTATAAAGTTAACAGCTATCACCTGAATGATCATAACACTCAAAGTGTACACTCTACTTCAAATCCAGCATGATGATACTTAACTTAAACTTTCCTTTGAGTTTTAATTTAAATCCCATTATCTTGCAGTTGGGGTAGATTAAGATCATACATGCCAGCTGTGCCTGTTGATCAGATGACTTCTATGACGTTTGATCGCTAAAGCACATAGGATCAGGACCAGGTTCCTGGGACTCAATGCAAAGCCTGTAGATAACTGTTGCAGCTTTACTGTGAACTTACATAGGACTTAAGTGAATAAGCATAATTAAGGACAAACTTAATGTGACAGAGCAGAAGAACTACCAGCTGTAGGAGAAGATCAAGATCAAGACCATCTAAAGAACCTGAAGGTGCACAAGTCCATGGGACCTGATGAGATGCATCCACGGGTCCCGAGGAAACTGGCAAATGAAGTTGCTAAGCCACCATTCATCATATTTGAGAAGTCATGGCACTCTGGTGAAATTCCTGCAGACTGGAAAAGGGGAAACATAACCCCCGTTTTTAAAAAAGGAAATAAGGAAGACCCAGGAAACTACAGGCCGGTCAGTCTCACCTCTGTGCCTGGTAAGATCATGGAGCAAATCCTCCTGGAAACTATACAAAGGCACAGAGAAAATAAGGAGGTGATTGGTGACAACCAACACAGCTTCACCAAGGGCAAATTGTGCTTTACAAATATGGTGGCCTTCTATGACGGGGCCACAGCGCTGGTGGATAAGGGAAGAGCAACTGACATCATCTACCTGGACTTGTGCAAAGCCTTTGACACAGTCCCACATGACATCCTTGTCTCTAAGTTGGAGGGACATGGATTTGACAGAAGGACCACTTGCTGGATAAGGAATTAGCTAGACGGCCGCACTCAAAGAGTTGTGGTCAATGGCTCAATGTCCAAGTGAAGACCAGTGACAAGTGGTGTTCCGCAGGGGTCCAGTGTTGTTTAACATCTTTGTGGGAGACTTGGACAGTGGGCTTGAGTGCACCCTCATCAAGTTTGAGTGCACCCTCAGCAAGTTTGCTGATGACACCAAGCTGTGTGGTGTGGTTGACCCGCTGGAGGGAAGGGATGCCATCCAGAG
>NW_010118588.1:43470-73537 GCF_000699245.1 Pterocles gutturalis
AGCACCTCCCCTATGAGGACAGGCTGAGAGAGTTGGGGTTGTTCAGCCTGGAGAAAAAGAAGGCTCCGAGGAGACCTAATAGCAGCCTGCCAGTACCTGAAGGGGGCTACAGGAGAGATGGGGAATCACTCTTTGTCAGGGAGTATAGCGACAGGACAAGGGGTAACGGGCATAAGCTGAAAGAGGGTAGATTTAGATCAGATATGAGGAAGAATTTTTTTCCTGTGAGGGTGGTGAGGCACAGGAACAGGTTGCCCAGAGAAGTTGTGGATGCCCCATCCCTGGAGGTGTTCAAGGCCAGGCTGGATGAGGCTTTGGGCAACCTGGTCTAGTAGAAGGTGTAGGTGTCCATGGCTGTGACAGGGAGGTTGGAACTTGATGATCTTTAAGATTCTTTCCAACCCAAAATGATTCTATGATTTTCATATTTCAAATGAAAATATTTCTGCTATCTTGTTCTTCTGTTTTATCAAAAGACCACCGGCTGGGTCTATTAACACAAATGTAATGGTTATTCCCTCCCAACCCTTCAGCCCTTCAAATTCAGCCTGGGACCTAAGAGAATCATAGTGTGCATCTAACTCAGAAATTGCTCCAGAATCAGATCTTACATGCTGAGATTCCTGCTACATCATGCCCATGCAAACTCTGTCTTTAACACAGAGCACAGGGCTGGATGGTCTTTCCTCTCCTTTATACCATGCCTTCAAGTATGTTCTCTGAGCTATCGCTCTCAAACTCTGGGAAAGGGAATTTTTAAAAGCTTTTGAAAAATTCTCCTGGTGGTCTCCAACAGTTGCAGGCACTGAGGGGGAAGCTTGGTCTAATCAGTGAAAAAACTGGGTATATCTATTAAAATACACTTTAGCTGAATTCAGCATGAATAAAGCAGTCAGCTGATCTCCTGAGAGCAGTTGTTTGGGCTCTTGAGAAAAGGCCCGTTTACAGAGCTACTTTTGAGTCCAATTGTTGGGTAATGCTACTGTTCCTCCCTACAACTTGTTGCTGTTGTGGTTAGTCCTTGACTCTTTACTTTTATAAACAATGAATACAGTCATGCACTAGTGCTCTACTTAACTGGGCTCTTTGTAAATTTCTGTTATCTAACAGAAAAAGAAGAAAATATGGGAGCAGTTTATCCTGGTTTATCGCGGCCCTTTAACAGTGTTAGAAATGGACCATCAAGAAATTATAGCCCCATTATTTGCTGTAGGATGGATTAATCAAAAAAATAAAACTCCTTTAAAGGCATTAACTTTTGCAAAAAATTGCAGATAGCTGTAATGACAATTTGCATGCCTTATGTATTAGACAATGCATAAAGTGACTAATCCAGCACAAAATATCCATAGTCTTATGGACCATGCAAGCTCCAAATGCTGATTCCACAGCAGGTGAGTTGACACATTCAGATGTAAGGTCAAAACACAGAAGAAAGGGAGTACCAAAAATGCCTCAAGTATGAGTTATGAATGGACTCGCTGCATCCATCTGCCACCCCTGATCTCTAGACAGTACCCCTGCTGAGAGGCGTGAGGATTGCTCCCCTTCTCTCCTCTCTCATTCCTTTCTTCTGTTCCTCGGGACTGTGAGCAATATGCTGCTTCTTCAGAACTTATCTTCACTACTATCTTCTGCTTCCTTGCTTCTTAAATATGCAGAGCGAACAATAAACAAATCTGCTGGAACAGCAATGGCCTGGGTTTCAAAGCCAAATCACCAACTCAGGATAATTCATGCTGATTCCTGTTTGTCCCTGCTGACAATAACTGCCTATTTTTCCATACTAAGTTTTACATGTTTGGGCTCTTTATTATTATTATTCAGGTAATCAGAAGAGATCAACCTTGCCTAACTGTTCATTTGCATCCACTTAAACTATTTTGTGAGACAACTGACACAACCTTTATTGCCTGCACAGTACCTATACCAGCACCCCATTTGGATTTAGCAGTAAGGAGTAGTAAAATTTTGAAAAGGTTTGAGAGTAGTTAATATTGGCTCACAGAAGTGCCCATTATGCACACACTCATCTGGTGTGTGTATGAATGGTCCAAACCTACTGTGTCTACGAAAGCAGACTAAACAATGAGGTTTGGAGGACATCATCCTTTAAAATGGATGGATTGGAATTATTTAAAGAATTGTGCATTTCAAGTGGTATTTCCCCACTTCTGCTCTGTTCTAGGTGAAAAAAAAAGGAAAAGAGAAGGCAGTAAAAGGGGGAGAAATACAAAGCACAGTTCATGAGAAATATTAAATATTTGCCCTAGGTTCAGTTGTAATTTTTGGTGGAGGCTGGTTCATATCTAGCTCTGTTTGTCAAAGCTTGATTTTTACAGGGAGGTTTTCTAAAAATAGATGCAAGAAAATATTACTTTTCTTTTCTCTAAATGCACACAAATATTTAACTTACATGTTCTAACTAGCTACTGTGCATGTGCATGCCTAGTTATTGCAACTGATTGTATAGGTAATACTGAAAATCTGGTCGTGTACATGGGATGCTTTAAATCAGACAATTAATTACTTTTAGGAGTGGGATCTTTTTTCTAAGATGAAAAGAAATATTTAAGTTAGTCAAGATATCTTATTACTTCTCCATAATATACAGAGCTTTAGGGCAAGATTAGGTTTATTAAGTCAGACTCACAATGCAGGCTTTCAACACTGCCATTTCCAATAAGCATACATTTGTTTAATATTAAAGTTCCCTTTCAAAACAAAGTAGTTAAGCCTACCCTCACATTTATACATCTGCAGTTTGTTTGATAACTTACAACATAATTACAGGCTGTCCTCCCACTAAATGCTGTATTCAGACTTATGAAACAAGGTGGTAAAATATGCACTGGAGTCTGAGTACTAAGCCCGTAATTTACCACAAGCACTAGGAAGAAAAGAAACAGAGGAGAACCCTGCTATTTAAACCGCTCAGTTACCATGTTTCCCTCCCCCACACATACAGTAGCATATAAGCCCATTCATATTTCAATTTTACATTTCCCGAACTGTCATCTTTTCATGTTTCAGGTTCATTTGAAATGCAATCTGTTTATCAGAGCAGCAGTCAACGCTTTTGCAGATCAAGAGAGAGCTGTCTCTCCCCTATTATACCGGTCTGTGGCAAAGGGGTTGGGGAAATAAAGGAGGTGTGGTGGGGTTAAGAAAACTGCCCAGAGTGTTGTGGAGGGAAGAGGTGTTCAGCCCCTTTCTTATTTTGCAGACCAAGAGAGAGCTGTCTCTCCCCACTATTATACCGGTCTGTGGCAAAGGGGTTGGGGAAATAAAGGAGGTGTGGTGGGGTTAAGAAAACTGCCCAGAGTGTTGTGGAGGGAAGAGGTGTTCAGCCCCTTTCTTACCTCCCGTGTTCAAGGAGTGAGAGCGTATCCTCCCCCTCTGTTGCAGATGCAACTAAAATAACTAACTAAATTCCCTGGTAGAATCGGAGCATGTGGAAAATGAGAGATTGATCTCATTTCAGCCAGGTTTCTCCCAGAGGGTGGCCCAGCCCAGGGGATGCGCTGAAGAGGTCGGCCTCCCAGCATCCTGTGATGTTCTCTGGGGGATGCCCATCCTTTCTACAGGGCTGCTTGCTCTGGTAGAGAGCTGGGCTCACATGACACCTGGGCTCTGCCTTGCCTTTCCCTCCAGCCCCAGCTTGCAATGGTGCTTTCAGACAATCACTTTCTCTTTTTTCTTTTTTTTTTTTCATTTTACTATCCCATCATATTTAAGCAGCAATCACAGGTTCTGAATTGTGATTTTCTGTGATATGTGTATGTTGAGCTCGCCTTGCAGCAGTGTCCTCAGAACAACTCCATTCTGTAAGTACATGAGTTCACTTGGTGCTGCTCCAGACAGCATTTCTCTCAGTCACTACCTATAATTATAGAAAATTTTCCAAGTTTTAGATTTCAAAAAATGAAATTCATACCTTCACATATACTATTTACTAAAAACAACCTGTACTACAAAAAATAATGACTATTAAAGGCATACTTATTGTTCACTATGTTTTTTCTACCTTCTTTGCTGCCCCCCAGTCCGGTACCATAAACATCAATGCAAATTCAGTCACCTTTGATTCCATTTTAAAAATCTCTAAGCTACATTTGGCATGTTGGAAACATGAAATAAGAGCTCATCTGCTGTGAGAAAATAGGTAACACCGGAATAACATCTTAAAAGCAGTTGTGTGACTTTCCTAACAGTGGCAGATCTGTCAGTGAAAGGAGGGAGATAATATACTGAAAGCTGGGTGTTTTAGTGTCCTTTGTTTGCTAAAGCATCTCCATAAACTGGGCCTAAGAAATGTAGGTCCATCCCCACTCATTCTGGGTTATTGTGAAATGCCAAGAAAATTAGAAAAGCATATTCCAACCCATTCGCTCACTAAACTTCCTCTTAGTTCTCATACTGCTTTACTCAAGGACACCCACCTCAGATTTTGTCTGAGCTTTCAAAGGCAAAGAAAGGTTGTTTTTCTCATGCCAGAATCCAGACCTCTTCTGTCAACATGCTAGACAAGCAGAAAAAACTGGTATAGGCACAAACTACCAAGAAGCTATTGAAATCTGTTGAAATTTTGTCCCCATCAATTACGTCCAAAGTTGCAGCCTTACTGAGAGCCTATGTGACCTAAACCAAAGTGTTATCTGACAATGTTTGCAACAGTACGGGAACCTTTAAAGCAGAATTTGAAAACGTAACTGCTTTTCTGCTCTGAGCTGCATGGACGCAACATATAAAATGTGACTAAGACATGAGGCCCCCAATAGGTGTCCCTATTTCACTGCAGTCCTTTTAGTTGAGCCAGGGCTTGTGTAGAACATTCAAGTCCCACCTCCTCCTCCAGAAAAAAGATTAAAAGGTATTAATGGAAGAGACAGATATAAAAACACAGAGAAAGGGGAAAACTAGAGGAGTCCATGCCACTCTGTTTCTTCTGGTATTTTTTGCAAAATTTTTTTTCAAACTATGTTAAGAGCTGAGAAATTCAGTGCGAGTGTTGTCATATCAGCAGAAAAATATGGCACTACTGTAAAAGAAAGGATGTGGGGGAGCCTGTCAAAGTTCTAGATTCTCAAAAAAAAATAGACCAGATTTATCTTTTGAATTAAAGTTCCTATATAAAATACACTACAATTTACATATGCGTACCTCACTGTCATGTGTCAAAGCTGGCCACTTGCATGTCTGAGTACCTGTATAATCTGAATCATAGCAGGTATGATATATGCTTCTTTCTATAAACCTTTCCCCAGAAAAATGTCTCCTTGGACATATTGTCCAATAATACAGCTGTCCTTTTCTTCTTTCCCCATCTATCTATTACCCAGAAGATATTCTTCAATGCTGTGGTGAAACATGAGCTGTGATACACTAAACCCACCTAGACGAGAGGCATCCTCTATGACACAGGTTTGTATTTGGGCAACTAATTCCTTTAGGTTTTGTATCATTGCCTAATTAACATCTACCTATAGTTCAAATAACATCAATTAAAACAAGAATGTGATTGATGACATCCAGAAAAGGAAAGGAAACAGATTATAAGTAACTTCTGAAAAGACATTTCAAATCTGTGAACTGACCCACCTGGCATGAAGACAAGAACAAGAAGGCACACACAACACTTTATTTTATGGTCTGTCTAACTATCCAACTGTACCTTTTGTCTCATGTAACTACGTCTGCTATGAGGGAGGGAATAGTGCTTATGGCTAGATTCACAAGGTTTACTGAATAGTATGTTTTTACGACTGGCATTGTTGCTGTTTTTTCCTGATTCCTGCCAGGAATAGGAATCAGCTGCTGACAGATGTGCTGTTACTGTTTGCTTATTTCCTTATTTAGTTCACCTGGCTTGGTTATTGGGTGCCTGGGCACTATACTGCCCGTTGCTTCTTCAAAGTTCAACAGCAATGATCTCTGGCAGCAGAGCTCTCTCATTTCCACAGCTAATGCACTGATTTGGGGTTTACTCACACTACTCTGTTTCATAACAGCTTCTTAAGTGCTCCATCATGGTGAGCTCCATGAAAAATTGTGATTGACAGCTAAAGGGCAGCTAAATTCCCTTTACAGTTCTTTGATCTGGGGGCCTGAAGTGAAAGGTCTGGTCTTGCTGTAGCACTCCTCATCGCTCCCAGACTGAAGCAATGGTTGTGGCACCCAGCCATCAGCTGGGTTTTAGTCACCTCGCTTCTCTCCAGACGTGGCTCTTTGCCAGAAGGATGGCACAAGAGCTCCTACAAACCAGAGAGATTATTCAATTATTTACATCTAATGATAAAGGTAAGGATGGATGTTGTCTCCACAGAACAGCCACTTGTAAGGCAGAAGAGGTCAACAAATGCTGCTGCAAGACTCATAGTGGAGCAACACAGTTACCTCCCAGCACCATGGGTCCACTCCTTGACCCAGGGTAGGTTGGGAAACCAAGGTCCTATGTGGCCTCTGACATAAGGAAAGATTGTTGCTGTGCTGAGGAGAGAAAGGGATTGAAATCAAACACAGCCAAGGTTCAGAAACTTAGTAAGCTGCTAACACTTTGGCAAACCTTATTCAAGCTTAGGGAAACCTCAGTGCCAATGAATTATATGTCCCTTGTCCTGTTTCAAGGCCTCGCTTTTGCCATTATGAAAGATTTCCCTCTTTTAACATTGTTATTATAAATAAATTTATAACTCATGCAGAGTGGGAGCATGTTTATGAAAGTAATATTTTTGCATTGTCACCTACCAAAACACAACTGTACTAGAATAGAGACCCTATAGTTACATATTCACACTAATAAGAAGCAAAATTTTCTGTGCTGCCTACTGACTTGCCAGCTCCTGCTGTACAGCTCATAAAGAGTTAACTTAGGTTAAGAAAGTCATAATATTCAAGAGTGAGTTTTCAGTAATTTCAGACTCTATCAGTTACACTAGAAGCCCAAACAACCTGTTAGATCTACAAAAATATATTCACAGGCTACATCCAGTGCTACTGTTTTCTATTCATCATTAAATAAGTCATGAATGTTTTCCATTAATCATAAAAAAGTTATGAATCAGGATGGAGTACGCTGAAGAGCTGTTAGGGAAGGCGACGCTACCACAGAGTATTCATATTCAAAGCAGACTTCAAAATGGATTGCAACGAGTGTGAGAAATAGTAGGACACAGCAGTCAACAAGCCAAGGATAAAGACAATAATCTACACCCCAAATGCTCCTTTCAAAACAGGACTAACCAGACAATTGCCAACACTTAACAACCAAAGTATTTCAGAGAGTGTCAGCTTCCCACACAGTCACTAATGCTGACTGACATGCAAAATGATTGTGGAAATATCAAACAATAGTCCAATTCCTGAGGTCCTTAACTCATACATTTAACTCAGTTGTTACTAAGGCAATTTTTTTTACTGAAGTCAATCCATTCTGACACCATGCTCTGAATGCTTGTTGGACTTGGCAATAATAATTCCTTCTGCTTCTTTTCATGTATTATCCCTTCAGCCTTGATCCTTTCATCTGTGTCCCCTCTAGAAATGACATGAAATCTCTACTCTATTTCCAATTATTGAGACATCTGGAGATGGCAGTGAAGAGTCATGACAACCCAAATATAACAAAAGACCCTAAATTTAAAATGCAATTTGACCTAATAATTTCAGAGAGAAGAGATTGCTGTAATTATAAATATATCATTTGATAATCTACTTGTTCTTACTATCTGAAGTATGTTTAATTCAACTGACTGCAATATCTTTTCTCTTGCAGATATTTTGTATTTGAGAAATAAAATTTAAATACTGATAGAAACTCAGGGGTTTTTTGTTGAAAACACCTCTACCACTTGAGAAACAAGTAAATAAATATCCCAGGTGTTTATCAAACTGCTTCTGCACTGATTTTACATCAATTTGAAATTTCATTCAATTAAAGATGATGTTGTACAAAACAGATGTACACACTGTAGAACTTTTTTTCTGGAAAGAAAGAGTATCAACAACCATTTTTAATCTCACATATAAACAGCTCATGCAGTGTGATTCAAAGAAATAAGGTAGGGAAATATTAAATGATGTTTAAATTCAGGATGATAGAGAAATACTGACAACAATCATTTTGGTATCTTGTGTCACGGGTCGTGGTGAAGGTTACAGACCCAGCAACTTGGCAGAACATCTATGTTCTGTGTGCAAAGGGCAGGACCAAGCACGTTTTGTCACATCTCCAAGGAAATTGTGCGAATCAGTGTACAAGCCAGACCGATTTCTAACAGCAGAATAGAATACCCTGAGCATTTATGGATTTTAGGTAGCCCACTGTAACTTCCTTTTCTCCATCCCGCTGGGTCTCACTCCACCACTGTGTGCTGTAATATCAGTGCTCTGCTCTGCCACTTGTCAGCAGAGGCATGCAAGGCATCCTGCCTAAATTCTCAGCAATCATCTCTTTTCAGGGTGAGTGATTTGAAGGTTCCTGGAAGGAGGGAGGAAAGCCTGCTTTATAAGCCCATATCATGCTGTGCAACCAGCTCACAGCTTTGTGTCATGCAAACCTTAATCTCTTCACAACCTGTCTAGTTGCATCTTGGTCTGTTCTGAATATCGTCTCTCTTCTGAGGGATCTAGATTTCTCATGATCTAATCATATCTCCTGTCATCTCAATACAGGTTATTTCCCCTACGTTTTTACCACAGACGCGTACTTCAAAATGTCAGCTAAAAACAATGTGACAATATCAGAAAAAGGTTTTGCTTTACTCAGTGCAAGCAAACTAGCCTGTTGGGCATTCTAGCAAAATGGCACAGTCTTCTTTTCTAATTGTTAACCCTAATGTTTGCCTTTTCAGTGTGGCTAGTTGCTTCCTCCCTGCTCGTCTTTGGGATCAGATAGTGACAGTATGGCTTTGTACTACACTGCATTTTTGTAACTCATGTAAGCCAAAAACTTGTTTGTGTGTCAAGTTTTTTTCTGTCATTGACCACTATAAATGTAAGTCTTCATGCACTGATATTCACAAAGTATTTTTTGTGTATATCCTTGAATATACCTTCAAAGGCAATCATTCCTTCTTGCACAGAAATAGAAAGGCCTTTCAAGTGTATTACAATCAAAAGAGCACACATCCTTGGGCTCTGTGTGGTTCCTTCTCTCCTTTTCACTGTGTTTTTATTTGAATGTTTTATTGATTTTTTTTCCCCTCAGACCCAAAACCATTAAAACAGAGGAAAAAAACATCTACTTGCAAGCAACAGAAAAGGAAAAGGCAGCAAGAGCCCATAACAAAGTCTGAAAGTTGGAGGAAGGATCCCAGTAAGACAATACAAGACAGTTCTGCATCTGTGGAGTAATAAAGAGGAGAAAGAGCCTTCTTCATATTTAACCCACTTGTAGGAGGAAGAGCAAGGGCAGCAAACCGAGGTCTCCCCAGTAAACAAAGAGCGAGAGGGAAGGAGGGGAGACCAAACGAAAGCAGGCACATCACTGTGAGCAAGCTGTACCCTGTGAAACAGAAAAAAGCTCATCCTTTATCCAAAATGAGAGGGAAGCAGGTGAGATATTGCCCTAACTTCTGCTTGAGGAGAGGTGCAGCCATACAATGTTTACCCAGACATTTCAAAATATGCCTTCAGTAGCACGTTACTGTGAATGCATTATAGCACAGCTATCAGCCTAACACAACCATTCACAACCAGGCTGGCTGAGTACTTCATACATCACTCTATCTAGAGCTTCACCTTTAAATCCTCTTATTTCACTACCTCAAAGGCACTCAGTGTGTCCTAGTCAAATTGGCTGCACCATTTATCAATAACAGCAGCAGCTGCTGCCACATCTTGCAGTTACCTGGAACTGTAGCAATCCACCTGTAAGGAAACAGTGAAAAAAATCAGAAAGATCATCGCAGATCTGCACAGTTGACAAAGGCAGAGCACTGGTTTAGCAAGTCCAACAGCATGCTCCAATATGGCAAATTTAAATGAATGTGACATTGATTTCTCCTATAGCCCTGTTCCATAATTAAAGCCATAACCAAAGGCTCTTATTAATTTTCTTTCTCAGGTAAATTCTCATTGCAGTCAGAGGAATCTATCGAAGGAAAGACCAGGAAAACCTGAGTAGCAGCCCAAAGATTTAACCCTACTTGCTTTATTTCTAATCATTCTCTTTTAGAAGGATAATTAGAGCCACTTGGCATGCGAGGTGCTGTATACGTGCTCTGACCTAGTATGAGAAAGAAACAAGATAACCTTCTCTGTTAGAAAACAAATATCATGAACCAGAAGCCATGATCTCATCTTGGCTTCTGCAGCGTGCCCTGATTAAAACGGAAATCTTTCTTCCATCTACAAAATGAGACAAATGCAGTCTACAATGCAGCCTTCAGAGTCCAAAAGCCACTGCGGTGCAGCGTGCGAGTCCGCTGCAGCCAGCCCCTTGCCCAGACATCCCCGTCCACTCCCTTTGCTGCCCATCCTCCCCACCCGCACCCCTCAGTCCTCTCCCCACCTGCCCCTGCCACCCCCTCCCCTGCCTTACGTACACACAGGCAAATCTTTCCTCCACCTCAAGAACTGGATTGTTGCCTTTATTTGTTTGGTTCCCTTTTTTCTAAGCACTGGAGATGACCTCATGGGGTTGTCTTTTTCACACTGTTACTGCTGCCTTTTATAATTACAGGACACTGGTCTCCCTGTGTATTTTCAAACGTACTTTAAGGATTAATTAATTAATTAACTATTACATTTCCTTTTTTCCTGACAGAGCTAGACTGTTCTCTCCATACTGTTACACATTTACAATAATTTCAACTATGGAAGGTACAGCACGGTCACAAGCAACCGTCAATTGGTAGTGTTATTATACTGTAATATGAAGTGTCTTTAAAATAATGATAAAATCTTAATGTTTAAATAATTTTATTTTTCTGTAAACATTCAGAGGTCATTTAGCAGTTTAAAATAATAGAATAGGTCACTTAGAGGCAAAGTAGTTTGAGAAGCTATCTGCGTATGCAGCAAAATGCTAATGCCCTTTGAAATACAACAGCAAGGGAGTTGCTCTCTTTATTGTCTAATGTTTTGTACATTTTCAGACCCAGGTCCAGAAATACTTATCTTTCACCTCAAAATCTGATTGCTGTGCTAATGCTATTTAAAACTAAAAGGAAGATAATTATATTCTCCACAAGAATTTGATTGATTCCTTTCTTTGGACAGAAAAAGAAATAATAGTCATTTTTATTCACACAAAGTCCTGTATAGAAACCTCTGTGTGTAAATCACATTGGGCCTCTATAATTTGTTATTAGCTATTGGTTATAGCTGGGATAAATGCACAGGAACATTATTTATGCAATTGTAAGCAATGTCACATTTGGATTTGGGACTCAGACCTCCTGTGACTTTCTAAAAAATCATTATTTTTTCTCCGTTTTGCTTTTTTCCCTGTAAATCTTTGAGTTTAAGTCAAACAGGAGTACTGTTCTCAGTCACAGGAAGAGTCAAATTAATTCTTGGAGTCAGCAAAAAAAGTGAACTCACTATGCAGCTGTATCAACCTTGTGCACAATGTTTAAAGTGGCATTTGAGGAATATTCAAGAATTAGTCAAGTATTCAGTGACCCATAAGATGCCTGGGTCAACACGAACACTCTTGACAGAGAAGTCCAGCATGTTTTCCTGACTTCTGACAAGCAGCAGTCCAAAGGACATGGTTTAACACCACACACCATGCTAATTTTAATTTTTTCTCATATGCTCTTGTGATCTTCCTCACCATGCTGGTAATATGCACAACATTAACACAGGGCAACAGAACCAACTTACTGTTTCACAACTACAGAGGATTTCAGATGATAATTTTAATAATTGTGTATGATGCTCAGATATAACCTTCCCAGATGAGGCAGGAAAGCAGTTGAGTATAAAGATCTCATCCCATTATACCCTTTCAATCACTATCATTAGTGCATCTAGAAATCCTCCAAGTAATTTACAAGATTTCTCTTCAGAGAATTGTTCAAATAAACCATGGAGAAATATATTAAGCTTTAGCACATTATAGAAATCCAAAGCCATTTTAGCTGTGCATGAAATAGAGATCTAGAACAATAAGCTTTATTTACATGTGCAGGTACTACAAATATATATTCATATAGCTTATTTGTAGATACCTAGCTGAACACCCACTTATGGGTTAAGTTTACATGCCCCAGATATAGAAATTCTCTGTTGAAATTAGGTATTAATTGCATGCTCAAAGCCTTGACTTACTGTTTGTAAATCTGATCTTTATTGGATTTTCCCTCGATAGCTGATTCCCAAAGTACCTCAGCATCTCTACTGCAAGAATTTTCTTTTGCCTTCCCAATCTTTAATTTTTGTCACAGCTTCCTTGGGGCAAATACTTTGTTTACTGTCTCAAAGTATGTTGCAGCTCACCTGATCTTTCTATTTGCAAAAGCACAAGAATCAATCTACAGATCTCTGAATCATCACTAGCAAGGAACAGTCCCTTGGCATGCAAGAAACTAGAGCCTGCTCTCATGCCCAGGGTCTGTAAAATGTGATATGTATCTAAAGAAAGGTTCCTTGCTCCCTCACCTCTTAGATACATGTGCAAACACCAGGCATAATGCAAGCTTCAGTGATTTTTTTGCAAAGCAGCAGGAGAAGTCACTGGCTGAATCTGGACTGCAACACAGACTTTCCAGTTTCCTCACCCAAAAGAAGACCATGCCCCTCTGAACTCATTGCTTTACATATGCATACAGTTTTGGGCCTCCCCAGAACTACAAATATCAAACTCTTTTACATATTTTTTCAGCTTATGATGTATGTTACAGTACACCAGGAAAAGACCTGAGATAATTATATTCCATTTCATCTCACATCAGACAACAAGTTAGCTTAGCACATTTTAATGGAGTGGTGCACAGTGTCTCTTTCACTTAATGAGACCACATTTTGATGAGAGACTCTAGTGAGTTAAGGAATCATAACCATAATGAAATCCAAGGATTGGGGTTTTGGTTCATTAGGCAACAAGGATAGCTCTTCAGAATACTTGCTTCCAAAATGAAATACAGATGCCAAGATTTTATATCCCTCTGGAGAGTTTTTCTGTGAGCTGTCATTACTGAAGAAATGTACTTGGAGGGAGAGGAAAGGAGAGAGGAATTAAAGTTTTCAGCTGTGCCACAACACATTTATCCATCAAAACAGGACAAAAATTTGGGTTCTCAGTCATGGAAAGAAAAAAATAATTCATTAATCTGTTTTGATAATCTTACACTAGGTGAACAGCTATTTCTATTTCCAGAATACCAAGTATCTTGCATATATTCAAATGTGCATGCCAATTGACAGTTATATGCATCCCTTTCCACCATGTATACAAAAAATAAGAGCACAAGATATGAACAGCATGCATATCCCCAGCCTCTGACAACGTTTTCCTAGAAATTAGTACTGTGACTGCCCTGGGAGCAGCCAGCAAGAAAAAGGGGACAAATCAGCAATTTTGCACTATATGAACCTATAGAAACTGCATTTCCACCTCACAATGAAAATATTATCAAAAAGTTGAAGGGTACTTGTGGGACATTCGATGTATTTTCATACCAATTCTCCTTACAATTAGAATTTGCATAAACTAGCAAACATCCTGGTAATAGAAGAGGAGGGAAAGGTTGTGGATTGTCTTGTCCAGAGATGGTCCCTCTGGGAAGGAAAACCAAAAAGCCGCATGATTTTGAGGAAGATTGAAGCAAACCACACAAATGAAGGCAGGAGCTTATCCTCTGCTGCGCTTGTACCCATGCTTTTCCCAGGTGCTAAGCCATACATTTCCAGTACCAAGTAACTGTGTTCATTTTAAAGTTATTAAGTAGCACAGGAGAAGAAGAAAGGGGAGTTTGAGTACTGCAAAATAGGCAATATGCCTTCCATTAGCAGTAAGGGGATGTTACAAAATCAGAAGAGAGAGATGGAAGTCCTGGATATTTTTTTACTACAACAAAATGTAAAAAGTTTGAACCTGGAGTCTATAAGAGGCTCTCTGGGAGCTCTGTTCCTCCTTACATGTGCATACCATGGACTGCACAAAATCTCACAGAAAATAATATGATAATGCCCTCAATTTGTGAACTACTAAAAAGAAGTACAATGGATACAGTTGAAGCATTAATTTCAAAGGTCAACATGGAGACAGTACTAGTTCTCCCAGGCATAATCATTGAGCAGAAATTATGATTAAAAATCATAATACATACTTTCTTTTTTAATCCCACACTTGACTTTGATCAGAGTATCAGATTACAAGGCATGCATAATCAACAATATTGTAACTAGTTGCATCAAAGATTGATGACCTTTTGGTGCAAAATTCAAAGTACACAAACACGTTTTCATATATGTGAAACATTTATTATGCACGAAGAAAGGTAACTTTTTGACATCAGCATAATTAGCCCTGGTGTATTGACTCTACATGTCAGCCCTTGGCTGTGAGCTACCTTGTGTGAGATCTTGACATAATCATGTTAAGTGCTGCCAGTTTGCGTGGCTGCCACAGATTAAACAAGAAAAATGGTATCAACAATGTAGGCGTATGTTCTCTGCTGCATGGTAATGAAGCCATTTGCACTAAAATTGTTGATATTTAGAATTTGCTTTGTTTTAATTATGAAAACAATCAATATTATAGAATCATTGTACATTTTTAAACAGGCCATTAATTAACCTATTGATTATTGCAGACAGTGAGAGAAATATTCTTCCTGAAAAAATATTTGCTTTTTCAAGGTCTTCTATATCTCTTCTAGAATGCTATGATCTACTGACAGAATAATGTTGCCTTTTTACCATACGAATAAATAGCCATAATAGCTACAGCACAATTTACAGATTATTTCAGTTCTCCTTGAACCAAGGTCTGAAAGCTACTAAAGCAACCTGATAAAAGAAACTTGCCATCAGATGAAATTTGGATTTATATCCACAGAAAACACTGGATTTCATTTCTCTCAACTTTATCTGGAAGTTGCATACTGACAGCAGGGACCTCTGAAGACTTTTCAACTTGGTCTGTCTCCCACCTTTTAATTTGCATACTTGATATCCTGCAATCACCTTCAGAGATCTTAGAGCAGTGCCATTTCTCCTAGCAGTGAGAGATAAGAGGATGTACTTTGCACATTCCTTAAGCTTGGTAGCATTAAAATACTGTATCTTGGCATCAGTAGAAACTTCATTGCAAATGTAACACTGTGGTTTTAATACATGCAAGGTTATAACTATCCAATTTTGATTTTTTTTATTATTCTAGATAACACAGTATTAATGCTGATTTCAGCACATGTCTTGGAGCTTTGATGATCTGTGGCAAGACAGTAAATTTTACCACGCATACAAAATAATCACGAGACCACAGTTTAAGGCACTAAGGCACAGTTTCAAACTTCTCCATATCACACACAGAGCAAAGTCTGACTGATTAATATAATGATGTCATAATCATAAGCTACAATCTCAGCATCAGCAAGATCAATTAAAAAAATTCAGCGTTATCCTTTATTGTTATAAAATACACTTGCAAATACTTGGTTATAAAATAGCATAGAGTTAAGAATTGGCCAACTCCAGAATTTTAAATGTGTCCATATCCCAGTGCACTGCAGGGTGACTAGTTTTGAAGGTCTAGATCTGTACCCACTCTAGGGTCCTAAGCCAAGTGCCAACTTGGACATGAACTAATTTTCCTTCTGTTTAGGACCTCATTAAAGTAAAACCATGGCTTTGGCAAGATTTAAGCAGTAGAATAGAAAATCACATAGGAATAGCTGTTTTCTTAGTACTTCCACCATTTAAAAAATTCTGGTTCTGAATCCCTTGCATAAAGTGGATGCTGCTGGTCCAAACCCAGCTCTAGCTCTGATACTGACTGAACCTGCACTGCTCTGGTTAGGTTACAGACCTCATCTGGAGCTGAATCCTGTTATAGTGATTGCCTTCAGAGTCCGCTTTTATACAGACTTAAACACTGTCTTTACAAAGTATACTTTTTATTATATTAATTTTTTTCCTTTAAAAGTAGATCTGAAAGTCAGTCAAATCTTTCAACAAAACTACTGCTTCTAAAAAAAGAAGTGGAGCATCCTAATAACCTGTCTCTGTTCTGGAACAGATGAAACGAAGGAATTGTATAGCTCCCTAACACAGAACACAGAACATTTTTAGGGTACTTGGTAGCCTCTTGTTCTTATCTTCCCAGATAAAACAATATTAATTTGCTTAAAAATAGATATTTACTGTCATTGAGACAGCCTTGGATTGCCTGCCTTGCATGCAGCTGCCACTCCAGAAGGGTGTGGGTGTACTGTAGGTCCTGTGCCATCTCTGCCAAAGCCACGCTGGTATTGCAGATGCCTACAATGTCTCCAGGGGCACTAGACATCTGTGTGTGGGCAACTGAACTGAGAGCCTAAGCACTGTTCCAGTCACATAGGGTAGGATTCAGCATAGGATTAAAACACATGTTTTTAGGTGTCTACATGCAAAGTAGGTGTCCAGGCTCCTAGTGGAGTCAATGGAGAGCTAGTGAAAAAATAGGCGGTGGAGACCAGGGGTCTTCTAGCCAATCGACTCGATGCATCTTTAGGGTCCAGTAACCATACTTACTGCAGGCTCAATTGAGTTGACTAAATTTGGTGATTTTGTCTATCCAGATGCACAAATGTGGTAAATGTGACATAAGGTACATGGGAAATTAAAGCCCTTCTGGGCCAACAGCTTGCAGCAGGGAAGTCAGAGTTTCAAATGGCACTAGATAACTATGTTTCAGCAACTGAATCAAGTCTTGCTGATTTTACTGGAAACTAAGACTCCCAGCTGACATGCAGACACTTACTCTTAGGCATCTGTTCTGGAACTAAATCCAAAAATGGTGTTCAACTGCAAATTCCTTTTCTAGAGCCCAGTTTTCCTGTGCCTCTCACTAGTTTAAATGACAAGGAGCACAAAATGTAAACTAAACTATTTTGATGTATAGCTGAGAGGAGAATGACCTGTTTGGCTTCTTTTTCTATTACAGTCCAGTAATAGTATAGATTTTACAATTCCGCAAATCATAGGCTTAGTCTTGCCACTCCAAACATCAAATCAAACCCAATTCCAGATTAAGACTTGAACATCAAAGAGGTATTTCCACTACTCCTCCTCCTTCCCGCACAGTATCTTGCTCAGCCATTTAGGGAATTATCTGCACAGTCCATGTACACTGAACCACGTATCTGCAATGAAATGTTTCTGTTCTACTTCTTCCATTTATTCTGTTTCTGCTTATTCCTTAGCAGGAATAAAAACTGTTGATGTGCCTTCCTATTTCGCATTACTTTTATAAAAAGCACTTCACAAGCAATCTTCACACTACCAATATTTAGTGAAATGGATTTTTTTTACTTTTTGCATTACTAGACAGGTTTTTGGTTCTGGGAACTAAAGTTAATTTGTTTCCAAGTATCTCAGGCACTTCATACATCACTTTAGTATCCCTTTCTCTCATCATGAACACTAGACATATTTATACCTACAGGGCTCATGATACATCTTGGACATAAAATCAGGTATTCTTTCTGCTGCATAAAGAGAAACCTAATGCTCAAAAAAATCCACCACTGTGAAAATGTTTCTTCATCTTCTATGCACAGGTGTTAATTTTAAAAATACACACTTAGGTATAAATAAAAATTAATTTTCAGTTTTCTCTGGGGATCTGTGTTTGTTTCTGGCCATACTTAATACACCAATACCTTTAGATTCTCTGACAGGGTATGAATGTAATCCCTTGCACTTCCTTCTCCAGGACTTCAAGAGGCCCTGGATAACACAAGTAGCTGGCACCAAACAACAGGTAGAGGTATCAAAAACAAGGTTAGGCAATCCATTTATTTTTTCTGGCACTATATTCTGCAGCAGCATAAAAGGTGTCACTTCTGAGCAGAAGCTTATAATTCCTCTTGATTGATCAGCTCCTCAAAATAATAATTTCAGCTGTGATGCTAAAATGCACTTTATGGAATTCCTATAACTTTGAGAATTTATCAAGTAGCAATAGCTGCATCCCTTGAAACATAATAACGTGAGATTTTTTTCCGAATGGTGTCTTACCCAATCCTCTTTCTTTCCCAGTTGCTTTGCTTCTTTGCTTAACCAGAAAATGCTGAATGTTCAAGAAACATCTAGGTCTCCTGTGTAAACCCCATTTTTCCTTACCTCTTTGATTTGTACTGAAAAACAGTATCAACATTGGGAACAACATTCCAGATCAGTACATAGTTCATATCTGATACTCCAGACTAATTTTTTCCCCGACCAGATGATTTTCATATCTGACGTCAAAACATTCTTCATCAATTGCTGATTCCTTCTTTCCTTCCTTCCTTCCTTCCTTCCGTCCTTCCTTCCTTCCATTGCTTAAGCTCCCTGTATCTTTTTTGTTAAATCTTATTTGTCATTTCCCAAATATTTTTGACCTCTGTTTTTTTACCTTCTAGTAATTTTTAATTTCTGCTGCTTCTGTTCAAACATTAAGAAATCTATAACCCAAAATTTCAGTTCCTAAAAATCTAATCTGCACTCTGGGTACCAATTAGTTTTGCTCCTGAGTGATCAAGGACAGTTTTTGCCCATATGGTAGTTTTTTAGAACCTTAGAAAAGTTTTAAACATTCTTTTCCAGTCACAGTCTGCCAGTGCAAGCAGCTGGTTTTGTGTCTGAGGCTCAATCTTGGAGCCACTCATTTCATTAAGATCACAGGTTTTCCCCACAATCCACTATTTGACACTTAATCAAACACATCAATTAATGATAGATGTATGTGTCAAAATCTACTCACTTCAGATTATCCAGCTTTTTCCTGACCACCATTATATATATACTCTATTTGTAACTGGCACCGTGCACGTACTCATTCTATCAAATTGATTATCCAGATATTTAAACTTCTTTTTAAATCAGATTTTTCTGAAAGTGTGTTTATATATGTACATTTTATGACCTTTATAATAAGGTAGACTGTACCACAACCTGAATCAGATTTGTCAAAATTTCTTGCTTCTTACATTTTCTCATCCTGATTTGTCCAATGTAAGATGTTTCATTTTGACTCAAGCATACAAGCTATACATTGTGATATTACAAATAAGATTATTTCTGAAATGCCATCAAATGCTTATCAGAAACACAGATAAACAGTATGTATGGGCACACCTTTATCTATTGATTCACTGAAGACGCCAGGTAAACATTGTCAGATGTTTTTCTTCTATAATCATTCCTAAACACCTCTGTTGGACTGTGAATTCCTCCAAAAAGGTTCAGCCTGCTTTCAACATGCCTGCTACACTCTTTTGGAGACTTATGATTAAATCCTGCATAGCAACTGCTCCCTGTATACTCATTCACTGTCTGGTTGTTAACTGGTAGATCGGCATTCACCACACTTTCTCCCAGCCCCTAAAGCCCTCATTCCCTCTGCAATGATAAACAGAGACCTTAAGAGCACCACTCTAAATACGCACAACCCTCACTTCTATCTCTGCATGAGCATTCTGTTGGCTATTCCCTAACCACTGCATGCAGCAAACCCACATACATTTTGCTGTAATTCAGGCGCTGTATGCCTGCTGAGCATGCCTGGGTCTTCTTTATAATAGTTATTGTCAGAGCAACGCCCACTGGACAAAGCACAAAAATTTCACCTTATAAAGAATAAACACTACTATCCATGTAGAGGAAGGAAACCCATTTAAGCCCCGAACATCTTTGGTATTCAAAATTCATAGCAATCCTTGTACCCAAAAATTGTATCAAGTCTGAAATGTCTTATAACTAACCCTGGTTTTATGAGGATTTCAGTCATCCATCAAGACCTTCAGAAAATCAGAGTTTACCTATGCTTATTTTTAGACATGAAGGAAAAGAGGATTTCCTTTTAACAAGCTTTAAAGAAAAACTTATGAAGCCAAAAATAGTTTCCAGTAATAATATGCTGAAACTTCAAAACGCTTTCTGCAAAGTCCTTAAAACACTAGATGGCAAGTTTTACTATTTTAGCTACATATAGGGTATACATTGGCATGAGAGTGCTGTGGCCTTCATAAGTACATCGGTGCAAACATCAGTTTCAAACTTATTATGAAATGTCACAATGGGAATATGAAATTTGTTTATTGTTATATCAATAAATCACTATTTCTAGAGAGCACATTATAAGATCTGCAGCACTTTAAGTTAATTTGCTTCATTATTCTGGTGGGCAGCAAAGATAGGTAGACGAACATATTCTCATGCACACGTGTTCTGTTCTCCATTTTCTATTTCAGTTATTTATGTGTCTGAAAATTCTTTCTCAATATTTTTTAAAATTTTTTCTCAAAAATCTTATCTTTTACTCTGATCAAATTTGATTCATCCATTAGTGGAAGAGAAATTAGTAAGTCTCAGTGTGGCATGATAGATGAAAAATCACACATGTAAAAATACTCAATTTGTTAGTTTTGGACCAGAGTGCTACCCAATTTAGTTCCTTATCAGCAGTCTTCAAAATTGGCTTGTTCCTCTTCCTGCACTGAGCAGTTCCCTTTCTCTATTGAAGAGTAAGGGGAAAGTGTAAAAAATTATTAGCAATTAAAGTTTTAAAATCGAATAGCATTAATTTTGATATGGTCTCTAGACCCACGGACAGCTTTTGTAACCACTGAGATGACTCTGAAAGTCACTCCAGAGTATGTACAATTGTACAATCTAAACAGCCTTTTCATATATGGTGAGTTCATTTTAAAATTTGAATTATTGTTTTTATTTGAATATTACTTATTTTGCCATCTCAATAAAATTCAAACAAATCCCAAACTGAAGACAATCTACAACACATTTGTATATTCTACCACAATTTATTGAAACATTTACAAAGATTGGAGGTCTTTGGAAGTATATACACAATCTGGTATTTCACAGCAGTCTGAAGGGTTGATTTTTCAACCTTAATAATCCTTGATAAACGTTATTTCTCCAAAATGCATGAAAAGAAATCCCTTTTATACCAATAGCTAGTATCTTCCGTAGAAAAATTGATATGCATTCTTCTAAAGCAATATCTTGTTTCACACTCATAAACTAATGTTTGTTTTCTATATAATATACAATTAGGAGATATTATGCCAAGAATAAATGTACTGCATAATACTATAATAAATCTGTGAACTTCAATCCTTGCACAGTACTCTACCAGAATACCTTGTGGCAATCAATGATACGTTTCACACCATCAATGAAAAGCTTAACACAGTGAAAGATGCATGGAGGTCTTTGCTATGCCCAGTAAATTATGCTTCATAGACAAATGTTTGTAGAACAAGCTGCATCACAAACAACTCCTGGGAACCATAAGTTCAGGATCATTTCTATAATATCCGTAGATATGTTTATGTCAAATCGGGAACATAAGGTTCCAAACTGATTCGATACCTGAACAAATTGGAACAAGTGCTATATCAAGGGCATTTTCTTCATCATCAATAAACCTGACATACAGCACACCACAGAGTTATGCTAACAAATATATTTTCAAGGATGATCCTATCTGCAAGGTAATAGAACAGATCTTGAATGTAAATGGTTTTATGCAGTGGCAACAGCAAACTTAAAGCACACTCTATGACATTTATACTCTCTATCCAAGGTAAATATAACTTTTCCTAAACTTTCCCTGACTGCTAGTGGCAAGATTTCTTTATAGAATAAGTTAACAAAACACTTGTAGCTGTGCAGGTACTTCAGATGAGAAACATCACCTATCTCAGCTATTCATACAATATTTAAATCACCAGGCCTGCCTCCCTTAAGAAGTAGTAAAACACTCCCTGTTATAAACTCCTGTTAAATTTTTTCAGCGTTTCCCACAGATTACAGAGGGCAATTATACTTACAACAGAGCGATAAGATACTGACAACAGTCAAAAAAAAAAAAAAAAAAAAAAAAAAAAAAAAAAGAAAAGCTGTTTCATGGGCAAAAGGAAGTCTCCATACCTAGGGATTACAGACCAAGCCACAAGTTGAGAACTTCTGTTTCATGTACTTCTGCTAATATTCTGCTAATATTTCAGGTCTCCAAAAGGAAATAGTCACCATGAGTCTAAGTATCTACCTACCTTTTTGTCTGTCCTACCGCAGTCAAAAGGAACACAGACTCCCTGAGCAATGCAAAGGCAAACTGTGCATTTCAAAAAATACTGCACAAAACCAGCATCTCAATCAACAACAGAGGAGGAGGAGACACTGAAGATAGAACTTCAGGAACAAACCCTTTCTGAAGAAGTGAAAGACGTATGTTTGAGGAAGAACAGTAAGCAAGAGTCTAAACCCTGAATTCCCATTGTCTGGGTAAGTTCTGTAGATGGTAAATGAGTCTACAAGAAGACCCTGTTTTGAAGGAAAGAAGACATATCCATGACATTCAGCTTTCATGGCTTGTCTAACAGACTGCCTTTCAGGTAAGACAAGTAAAACAATGTCTTTTCCATTGGCCTCAACTGCAGGTACAGGCTTTGTACTTAGATTTCATTTGGATCAGGGCTCGAACACGCAGATCCAAAAGCAGCTTTAATTGACTTAGAGACTGAGGTGTCATCTCTTGGATTTAGGGAAAAGCTGAGGGAAGCGAAAGAAGAAGAGGGGATTTCAATGGCATTAGCCAAGAAAACTGTCTAAGCGATCCTGTGAACCCTATCTCTCAGTATACAGGGCTATCAATTCTCAAAATTTCTGTAGGAGACCAAATAAAGAGTGTGATGAAATTTACTGAAATTTCCATTGGAAATTAACAATCTCTATGATGTAAACTCAAATTGTAAAAGCATAAGATTACAAAGATCATGAACTTCAAGCATCTGTCTTGTTCAACTACCAGTAAATTCTCACCAGTTATTCTCAACATTACAGTGGTAACGTAAACCACTGAAGAGAAAAAAATATGCAAACAGTATCTGCTAGTTGTTGCAATAAAGTCAGAGCAGGTGAAACATAAAAAACCCAACATATGCACTAAAGTAAAAGTAAAGTTACTAACCTGGCTATCGTTGTTGCTGCTAAATCTTGTGGGATTGGAACAAAAATGGGCAAATGACACCTAAAACTCAGGAGATACAAGAGACATAGAAAAGGGATAGCCCCAAATCACTTGATACCCACCCGCAGGCGAAAACAACAGAAACCCAACAAGAAACAGGATGCAAAACCTACCCTGCTTAGCTGAAAGCATGTCCAATCAAATTCAACCCCTTTAAAGGACAGGAAATAAGTTATTAAAAAATCACTGCTGAAGCTCAAGCAACGTAAAATACGTTTCCTGCTCTTTGTAATGCTAGACAATGGAATCATTTCCAAAATATCAAATTCACTTTCAGTACTTAATGTGGTTTGTTCTCTATGAGGCATCAATCAAGCTGTTCAGATCAGGCCTAAATGCTGATTTCTTGCTCTTTTTGCTTGGTTCATTCTTTGACCATGCTTAGATCTCCGATGCTGATCAAGAAAGAAAGTAAAAAATAATTGGCTTATATTTCTCAAACAATTTACTCCAGCACAGTAATCTGTACACTTTACTAAACTGTGGTTTTGTTTCAAATGGCTTAAGTATTTAGATTACTGGACCAAAACTTAATGGTTTCTGCTTAATTCACTATAAAGTCAGGCAAATAGTAAGCTATATTTGCCAGCCTGGGAAATATTGCAAGATTTCAAACTTCCTGTTGTCCTGAATTGATACAAGGAAACAAAAATTTGAAACAGTTTTCCAAGCAGAACTTTTTTTTCCAAGTGTCTTCAAGAATCAACATTTAAATACAGACATCAATGAGACTTCAAATACATTCAATATCTAAGTAAAAACTACTGTTCCAAAGTGAAAAGTTGAAATCCTGTGCTTCAGATGTCTCAAAACAGGACTTGTAAAGATTTCAAAGAAATGGATTGTATCTATTTTTTTACATATAAGAGTTTAACAGAATTACTACACATACATGGTAAAAGAAAGGCTTGTCTCAAATGCCATGGTCATAAAGCAAGTGCTCCAGTATTTTTTTCAAACTGGTTCTACTACCAAGGCATACACATAAAGAGTGAGCATTCACTTCCAACAACCGCATTTTGGACACATTTTCATTTTCAGCTCAGTAAATGTGTTATTGTCAAAGGCAGGCTTGTTTTTAAGTAAAAGCCAAATAGGCATTTGTTTAGGTCAGCAGACTGGCAAGAACAACAAACCCAGCCATTACCTCTCTATCTACTTTGTCAACTGCAGAGCCCTGGAAACCCAAGCTACATGATGCTGCTGTTGCTGCAGAAGGACAAGTGGGAATACACCAGGCAGTGCTCTTCATTCGTGGAAGAAGCTCCACCACCTCAGCCTCTGACAGCAAGACCAGTAAACCTTGTTCTCTGTACCTTAACATCCTCTCTGTAACTCTACCTCCCTCATGCTCTGGCCCTTCCCTCCCATTCACTGTTCCTCTTCCTCCTGCAGAACAGTAGGACAGAGCTAGCTCTGATCCAAAAAAAAGCCTCAGTTTTGCCTAGGTCCCTGAGAATTCTCTATTCACGCTCACTTGTCATGTCTCTTCCCTGAGGCACTATGTGATAGCTGGGAACATGGGCCTTTGATGGAACATGGGCAGACTTCCTTCAAATCCAAATACAACACAGATAAAATTTAAATTACTAAAATCAGAAAAAGCAATTGAGGAAAACCCTAACCAACCCACTTAGATTTAAGGGAAAAGCCTCTCTGCGAATTATAGATGTATTACTGAGGAAAGTCAGAGGCATCTTTATCTTTACAGAGCGGGTTGCCTAGATAAGTCACCTTTCATTAACAATTCAGAAAGATGCACTAATGTCTGAGACCTCATAGGAGGCTAGATTTCTAGCCATACTCTGACCAAACTTAATTCATTCAGATTGCTTTAAGTTGCGCAAAAAGCCATGTCAGTGAATGGTACTAGCATCTTACATAGCAGCTGAGTGTTTGAAGTGCTTGCCTCATAAACAGGAGCCTAACTTCAACAGAAAGGGCACAATTTAATCCAAAAAGCTGTTGTTGAAGGCACTGCCTAGTATGTAAAATCCACAGAGATAATGCAAGTGAGAGTTCTCATGACTCCATAACAGCATAGGAATACTATACTGTTTGTTAGGTACCATCCTGGAAATGAGAGGTCAACATCTTGCATCACAGAGATACCTAAGTGCACACAGAAGTTTCAGGCTCTGATTCCTGGCTTGACAGAGGATTGTAGCTTGTGACACCTGTATTTTTTGGCATAACCTACTGAGTAACTTAGCTACCCCAGTGATGAGCACATGAGCTTTTGTGACTCCCAGACTAAGTATTGCACCTGCCTCACTGACTGTGGTGAACTTCGGTGTTATGAATTCAATTTTCTCAGCAAAGATCAAGTACCAAGGAGCACAGGAGCTATGGCTCGGATAACAAACTTGGTTTACAAGGCTAGAAAGCTTCATAGTCCCAGTATTGCTTGGGGCATATTGGTTTGTTGATAGATTGTTGAATGAAGAAAGTCCATTCCCTGAGAAAAGGGAATAGCTGATAAAGGAGTTACTCTGCATGTTTACTTCTCTACTGAAAAGTATTATTTGTCTGAGCATATTTATTGTACATTTAATCCCATTTTTGTTTGCACTTCACAGACACTGCTTACCAGCACAGATGTCCTATGTTGAAAAACATGACAATTTTGAAATGAAATTACTCGGCATATATAATGTCAACAGATGTTTTGGAAATATGTTCCACTTCCACACTCAGCAGGCTTCTGCTCCTTTCTCCCAAAAAGTGTTCAAGGTAACAGAAGCCTCATGTGGCTAATGGTTTTGGAGCAGCCATCAGCCATCTTGGAGGATGGTTGTTGTGAATTGCTGTGGGAGTCTCAAACATGTTCAGAGGAAACCCCTTTGACAACCAGGCCAATATCAAACCAGGCTGTCAATGCCAACATCATGACTGATTTCAGTCACCCTTTAAAACTACTCTGCCGTGATTGCTACAAGAACACATATCAGCTAAAACCTATTTAATCACTTACCCGTGTAGGTTTGACCCATTTAAAATAGGCCTTTTTATGCTATCTTGGCAGTGTAGACCAGTCACAAAATGGATGTAAATGCAAAAAAAGTCTTCCCCCATGCTGTGCCCATGCCATCACTGGGCAATATCTCCCTAGCTTTAGTGTTCTGATCTTCCCTATCCCACTGTTTTGTTATCCCTCTTAGAGTACCCTTTGTGAGAGTAAATTATTAGCTTCTCAGAGCAGGGACATGCAATTATTGGTATTGAAAGCACTCAGAAAATGCACTGAAAAAATGTATCTGCTAAGGACTAACAGAGAATTTCCTCACATTCCCAGGGGATGGGAAAATCTTAGCTGCTACATCTCCACCATAGTGTTGCCTAACAGTCACAGCTCCCTTTCTAATCCCTCCTTCATCTCAGAGGTGACAGCTCTCAGAGGATGTAGATTACTTCTTCCCCTCTCCTCCGTCCCCACACACATCTTCTGTCAGTTACATTTTGTAAACTGATTCTCCCTGAGGAAGAACCAAGGCTTCCTCACCTCCAGATTATTCACACACAGGTAGCAGTCCCTGGTGCTTGCCACTCCACTACACCTGAGGTGGGCATGGGCTCATGTACATGCCTGGTCCTCCGAGTACCTTCACAGATCCAAATGATGACCTACACTGATGTAATTTTCAAGTGCACTATGTGAAATGAATCTGAAAGAACAGTTGTTAAAATATATATTTTTACCCTTTAAAATGGCAGTCTGGTTTTGGATGTGGAAAATTAACATGGTTTAAAAAAAAAAACTAATTAAAAATGTATTCTTAACCATAAATGTCATTAAGAGATATGCAAATAAGCCACGGCCAGCAAGTAATCTGAAAAGACATTACCAGGGAATTCATCATGTGCACAAAAGCAGAGTAGCTAGAGCGTCCTGGTATGAGTCAACTTCCTTATGGATGTCTGCTGAAATCTCTCCTGCATCCCAGCCAGCCTATGTGAATGCAGAAGAGGTCACAGGAGTGGGGAATTCAAGGACAGACAGATAAGATACTAATCACATCACCTTCCTGCCTCTTATTGGTATGCTTCAACCACACCAGCCGAGCAAGTCATCCTTAACGGGAGCCGCAACCTCAAAATCTCAAACAATACTCAGATTCAGTGAAAACGGTTCAGGGCCATCACTTACTTTCCTTTTCACTTTGGCACATTTCCCAAAGAAATCACAAAATACATATAGGATTTTCTCTTTTCATTCCATCCCTCACCCACATATATGAATGAAGAAAATAGATACGAACCAACTAGTACCTACTGTTACTGTCCCTTACTTTGGGACAGCAAATTCTTTTCTATGTTTAAGTAAAGAAAATCCTACAAAAGTATATGCTATCCCTCCCATAAGAGTTTACAAGGCCTTTAAATATATTTTATCTCTCAGATTTGAAAATATGAGATTTCAGAGAGCATCTGGCAAGCCAAAGTACATACAGCAATTTTTTCAGGCAATATTTTTGCATCTAACTTTTCACCCCTTTTCTGAAACCAGTGACCTACAGATACTCCAGTAACCTAGACAGCATCCAGTGCATGAGAAAAAGTAAAAAACACATAAGTGGCAATTTTTAAAATAACCTGCCCACAGAGGAGATTTTTTCCCCAGTTTGACAAACATGCTGACATGAGGGCTTAAGTCCCTGATTACTTTTTTGTTTGTTGTTTTCTATTTAATGTACTGTGGATGTTTGCATTGTCTACATAAATGTCACAGGTTAATTAAGTATTCTCTTTAAACGTATTTCCTTTTATCAGTTTTAATTGTAGAGGTTTATAATTTCAAATCAAAGTCCCTTTTTGATGAAATCTTTAGAAAGTAAATAGAAACTTTGGATTTTGCTTATTACTGTTCACTATCTTATATACCTTCATTGTGTCTTTTTTATTTTCTAAAATTAATTACTTCATCTCTCTCCTCAGACTAACAATGCTTCATGTTTCCATCTGTTTTTGCAGTGTAATTATTGGCCTCTTCTCATTTATATGTATGTGGCTTCAACTAGAGCATAGAGTTAATAAACTGATGATATTATATCTTTCTATTTCTTCCATGTCGTATTATTTCTCTTTGCTGATTACTTTGGAGATTTATACTGAGCTGTCCAAAGTAGCTTCCAATACTGTGCTTCCAGCTCCACAGTCACTTAATAAATCGGCCTTAATTATTTCAATGTCACATCTGTCATCTCAGCTGTTTCCAGTTGGACTAAGCCTCATGTGTTACAAAAAGAGTATATTTTATTCTTTGGAGTTTAGACCCAGATACCCAAAGTCACCCCTTTTGTGGTCTTTAACCAGTTGATATCTTATCAATCTCCTTTGTTTTTTTCATATTAAATAGCTTGGTCAGGATGGTGGTAATGTAATAAATGTAATAATCTGTGTGATAAGGCCAATGCTTCTGTAGGTGTTTCCCTGTGTTAAGAAAGTGTACCGCATTGGAGAATATAGAATAATTCACTCAACCTTTCAATTACTTGATCTACTCATTATAAATAGTCAAAGCCAGATTTTTAAACACTTTATTTTGCCTTTCATTCCTCCGTGTTTCAGGAGTCTCCTTACCGCATGGCTAAGCAATCAAGTTTATCTATTTAGCCTTCTCAGCTGTGCACAAAGGTATATAGGTTTTATTTAACTTTTTGGCTCTTTTATTTAACTTTGTGTTTTGACATACCATTAACTTTCCAGGATACTCCTTTGTGAACAGCACCTCTTCCTCCCCTAGTTCAATTGTAATTTCCCTTATCCCGTATGACTGATGTCTTTGACAGCTCTCTTTGTCTGACCTGAATACTCCTTAGCACCTGTCAGCCTTCTTTCGCTCCTGTTTTATATAATCTCCCTAAATGTTGTCAGTTCTCTGTGGTAGCACTTTAGCCCTGTTAGGTAAAGAGGAAACATCACTTTCTCTAGAGGCTTTTTGTTCTTCAAAACTTTCTACGGTTCTGAGTAGATTTAAACCCCTTGTCTTTACGTCAGTTCCCCCACCACAGTTTTGAGATTTGAATACTTCCCCTGTGCTGTATGTGCTGGTAAACTGGGATACATTTCATGAAACTGTAGCTTAGAGGTGCACCTTTTTCCTGGCAATTTAGTTTTAATTTCTAAAAGATTCATTTCCCTTCACACTTCCAAATCCATATGCATAAATTCAGACTGGTCAGAAAAGTCCCCGAGTCTTGCCTGAACTTTATTGACATCTCAGGAAAAAACTCATCTTGATACCTGTTGCACATACCTTCCCAGCCATCACCTACCCAGTAAGTGACTTATTCAGACTAATAAATGAATTTCCCCCTGCCAACTCCATCTCCTGGTGTTATACGAGTAACAGTTTCACCACTAATAGAGGATCTAGTCTGAACTGCTGAGACCATTGAAATTTTCCACAGAAAATAAATTACAATGAATGAGCAAACAAAATGTGCAAATTATTTTCCAAAAGTATTTTTTTTTAGGAAGTCTCAATTTATTATGACTGATAGGGATTGTGCTTTTTTTTCTTATTTATTTAAGTGATTTTGTATTCTTTGAAAACATGACAGACAAGAAACTGAATTTTAAGTGGTAGTGGCATAGTTCTCCATTTTTCATATCATTTTTCCTTGTGGTACTTTCCCTAAGGCTAGACAGAGTCATAGGCAACTAATCATTCCAGGAACAAAACTTTGGATTAAAAGATTTCCAAGTCCATGACAGAAGTCCTAATGAAAGTGTTTACTTTCAAAGTCAGATCTAGCAATCAACCACAGTTCCTACTCAGAATACAGTCAGTCTTAGAAGTCAAAGCCTGACTTTAGAATATAAAGCAAATATTCCGCAAAAGTGTTCTCACAGAATCACAGAATGTTAGAG